>NW_026736010.1:0-88512 GCF_949786415.1 Peromyscus eremicus
GCTTGATATGGCCATGAGTGTAGGAAGCACAGTTCTTTTGTTCTGAGGAAGCTTACTCTTTTGGCCCTATAGGAAACACAGTAGAGTAGAAGAGTGCTCTTTTCTCAAAAGCAGAGTGTGTTTCTTGGACGTCGAGCAAGCATTTGTTTCCCAGTGCTAAATGGAGTTGAGTCACATGCAGTTTTTTGTCCTACGAGCAAGAGTTGTTTTCTGGTAAGACGAGTCACTATTGTGCTCTAATTGCCATACACAGTGCAAATAGCACTCACGTCTCTTCCCGGCAAGTACAGTGTATTGGACTGAAGAGGATCTACTGTTCTTGTCAGGTTCCTAAGCAGAGTTGAACTAGATATGGCCGTGTGTGTAGGAAGCACAGTTCTTTTGTTCTGAGCAAGCTCACTGTTCTGGCCCTATAGGAAACACAGTAGAGTAGAAGAGTGCTCTTTTCTCAAAAGCAGATTGTGTTTTTTGTAAGGGGAGCTAGCGTTTGTTTCCCAGTCCTAAATGGAGTTGAATCACATGCAGTTTCTGGTCCTACGAGCAAGAGTTGTTTTTTGGTAAGGAAAGTCACTATTGTGCTGCAATTGCCATTCACAGTGCAAATAGCACATGCGTCTGTTCCCAGTAAGTACAGTGTATCAGACTGAAGAGGAGCTATTGTTCTTGTCAGTTTCCTAAGCAGAGTTGAACTAGATATGGCCCGTGTGTGTAGGAAGCACAGTTCTTTTGTTCTGAGCAAGCTCACTGTTCGGATCCCATAGGAAACACAGTAGAGTAGAAGAGTGGTCTTTTCTCAAAAGCAGAGTGTGTTTCTTGTAAGGCGAGCTAGTGTTTGTTTCCCAGTAAGAAATGGAGTTGAGTCCCATGCAGTTTCTGGTCCTACGATCAAGAGTTGTTATCTGGTAAGAAGAGTCACTATTGCCTCCCATTTCCATACACAGTGCAAATAGCACTCGCGTCTGTCCACAGCAAGTACAGTGTATTGGACTGAAGAGGAGCTACTGTTCTTGTCAGTTTCCTAAGCAGAGTTGAAGTAGATATGTCGTGTGTGTGTAGGAAGCACAGTTTTTTTGTTATGAGCAAGCTCACTGTTCGGACCCCATAGGAAACAGAGTAGAGTAGAAGAGTGCTCTTTTCTCAAAAGCAGAGTGTGTTTCTTGTAATCGAGCTAGCGTTTGTTTCCCAGTCCTAAATGGGGTTGTGTCACATGCAGTTTCTGGTCCTATGAGCAAGAGTTGTTTTCTGGTAAGAAGAGTCACTATTGCGCTCCCATTGTCATACACAGGGCAAATAGCACTGGGGTCTGTTCCCAGCATGTACAGTGTATTGGACTGAAGAGGATCTACTGTTCTTGTCAGTTTCCTAAGCAGAGTTGAACTAGATTTAGTCGGTGTGTGTAGGAAGCACAGTTCTTTTGTTCTGAGCAAGCTCACTATTCTGGCCCTACAAAAAAACACATTAGACTAGAAGAGTGCTCTTTTCTCAAAAGCAGAGTTTGTTTTTTGTAAGGCGAGCTAGCGTTTGTTTCCCAGTTATAAATGGAGTTGAATCACGTGCAGTTTCTGGTCCTATGAGCAAGAGTTGTTTTCTGGTAAGAAGAGTCACTATTGCGCTCCCATTATCATACACAGGGCAAATAGCACTGGCGTCTGTTCCCAGCATATACAGTGTATTGGACTGAAGAGGAGCTACTGTTCTTGTCAGTTTCCTAAGCAGAGTTGAACTAGATATAGCCCGTGTGTGTAGGAAGCACAGTTCTTTTGTTCTGAGCAAGCTCACTATTCTGGCCCTATAGGAAACACAGTAGAGTAGAAGAGTGCTCTTTTCTCAAAAGCAGAGTTTTTTTCTTGTAAAGCGAGCTAGCGTTTGTTTCCCAGTCCTAAATGGAGTTGAATCACATGCAGGTTCTGGTCCTACGAGCAAGAGTTGTTTTCTGGTAAGAAGAGTCACTATTGCGCTCCCATTGACATACACAGGGCAAATAGCACTGGCATCTGTTCCCAGCAAGTACAGTGTATGGGACGGAAGTGGATCTACTGTTCTTGTCAGTTTCTTAAGCAGAATTGAACTAGATATGGCCGTGTGTGTAGGAAGCACAGTTCTTTTGTTCTGAGCAAGCTCACTGTTTTGGCCCTGTAGGAAACACAGTAGAGTAGAAGAGTGCTCTTTTCTGAGAAGCAGAGTGTGTTTCTTGTAAGGCGAGCTAGCGTTTGTTTCCCAGTCCTAAATGGAGTTGAATCCCATGCAGTTTCTGGTCCTACGAGCAAGAGTTGTTTTCTGGTAAGGAAAGTCACTATTGCGCTCCCATTGCCACACACAGTGCAAAGAGGACTCACGTCTGTTCCCATCAAGTACAGTGTATTGGACTGAAGAGGAGCTACTGTTCTTGTCAGTTTCCTAAGTGGAGTTAAACTAGATATGGCCCGTGTGTGTAGGAAGCACAGTTCTTTTTTTCTGAGCAAGCTCACTGTTCTTGCCCTATAGGAAAAACAGTAGATTAGAAGAGTGATTTTTCTCAAAAGCAAAGTGTGTTTCTTGTAAGGCAAGCTAGTGTTTGTTTCCCAGTCCTATATGGAGTTGAATCACATGCAGTGTCTGGTCCTACGAGCAAGAGTTGTTTTCTGGTAAGAAGAGTCACTATTGAGCTCCCATTGTCATACACAGGGCAAATAGCACTGGCGTCTGTTCCCACCAAGTACAGTTTATTGGACTTAAGAGGAGCTACTGTTCCTGTCAGTTTCCTAAGTAGAGTTGAACTAGATATAGCCCGTGTGTGTAGGAAGATCAGTTCTTTTGTTCTGATCAAGCTCACTATTCTGGTCCTACAGGAAATACAGTAGAGTAGAAGAGTGCTCTTTTCTCAAAAGCAGAGAGTGTTTCTTGTAAGGCGAGCTAGCGTTTGTTTCCCGTCCTAAAAGGAGTTGAATCACATGCAGTTTCTGGTCCTACGAGCAAGAGTTGTTTTCTGGTAAGAAGAGTCACTATTTTGCTCCCATTGCCATATACAGTGCAAATAGCACTCGCGTCTGTTCCCAGCAAGTACAGTGTATGGGACTGAAGAGAATCTACTGTTCTTGTTAGTTTCCTAAGCAAAATTGAACTAGATATGGCCGTGTGTGTAGGAAGCACAGTTCTTTTGTTCTGAGTAAGCTCACTGTTCTGGCCTTATAGGAAACACAGTAGAGTAGAAGAGTGATCTTTTCTCAAAAGCAGAGTGTGTTTCTTGTAAGGGGAGCTAGCATTTGTTTCCCAGTCCTAAATGTAGTTGAATCACATGCAGTTTTTGATCCTTCGAGCAAGAGTTGTTTTCTGGTAAGGTAAATCACTATTGCGCTCCCATTGCCCCACACAGTGCAAAGAGGACTCGCGTCTGCTCCCATCAAGTTCAGTGTATTGGACTGAAGAGGAGCTACTGTTCTTGTCAGTTTCCTAAGCAGAGTTGAACCAGATATAGCCCGTGTGTGTAGGAAGCACAGTTCTTTTGTTCTGAGTAAGCTCACTGTTCTGGCCCTATAGGAAACACAGTAGAGTAGAAGAGTGATCTTTTCTCAAAAGCAGAGTGTGTTTCTTGTAAGGGGAGCTAGCATTTGTTTCCCAGTCCTAAATGTAGTTGAATCACATGCAGTTTTTGATCCTACGAGCAAGAGTTGTTTTCTGGTAAGGAAAATCACTATTGCCCTCCCATTGCCACACACAGTGCAAAGAGGACTCGCGTCTGTTCCCATCAAGTTCAGTGTATTGGACTGAAGAGGAGCTACTGTTCTTGTCAGTTTCCTAAGCAGATTTGAACTAGATATGGCACGTGTGTGTAGGAAGCACAGTTCTTTTGTACTGTAAGCTCACTGATCGAACCCATAGGAAACACATTAGAGTAGAAGAGTGCCCTTTTCTCAAAAGCAGAGTGTTTTTCTTGTAAGGCAAGCTAGCGTTTGTTGCGCAGTCCTAAATGGAGTTGAATCACATGCAGTTTCTGGTCCTACGAGGAAGAGTTTTTTTTTCTGGTAAGAAGAGTCACTATTGAACTCCCATTTTCATACACAGGGCAAATAGCACTGGCGTCTGTTCCCAGCAAGTACAGTGTATTGGACTGAAGAGGATCTACTGTTCTTGTCAGGTTCCTAAGCAGACTTGAACTACATATGGCCGTGTGTGTAGGAAGCACAGTTTTTTTTTTCTGAGCAAGCTCACTGTTCGGAACACATAGGAAACACAGTAGAGTAGAAGAGTGCTCTTTTCTCAAAAGCAGAGTGTGTTTCTTGTAAGGCGAGCTAGCATTTGTTTCCCAGTCCTAAATGGAGTTGAATCACATGCAGTATCTGGTCCAACGAGCAAGAGTTGTTTTCTGGTAAGGAAAGTCACTATTGCGCTCCCATTGCCATACACAGTGCAAATAGCACTCGCGTCTGTTCCCAGCAAGTACAGTGTATCGGACAGAAGAGGAGCTACTGTTCTTGTCAGTTTCCTAAGCAGAGTTGAACTAGATATGGCCCGTGTTTGTAGGAAGCACAGTTCTTTTGTTCTGAGCAAGCTCACTGTTCTGGCCCTATAGGAAACCCAGTAAAGTAGAAGAGTGCTCTTTTCTCTAAAGCAGAGTGTGTTTCTTGTAAGGTGAGTTAGCTTTTGTCCCAGTCCTAAATGGAGTTGAAACACTTGCAGTTTCTGGTCCTATGAGCAAGAGTTGTTTTATGGTAAGAAGAGTCACTATTGCGCTGCCATTGCCATACACAGGACAAATAGCACTGGCGTCTGTTTCCAGCAAGTACAGTATATTGGACTGAAGAGGATCTACTGTTCTTGTCAGGTTCCTAAACAGAATTGAATTAGATATGGTCGTGTGTACGAAGCACAGTTCTTTTGTTCTGAGCAAGCTCACTGTTCGGACCCCATATGAAGCACAGTAGAGTAGAAGAGTGCTCTTTTCTCAAAAGCAGAGTGTTTTTTTTGTAAGGCGAGCTTGCGTTTGTTTCCAATCCTAAATGGAGTGGAATCACATGCAGTTTCTGTTCCTATGAGCAAGAGCTGTTTTCTGGTAAGGAAAGTAACTATTGAGCTCCCATTGCCATACACAGTGCAAATAGCACTCGCGTCTGTTCCCAGCAAATACAGTGTATCGGACTGAAGAGGAGCTACTGTTCTTGTTAGTTTCCTAAGCAAAATTGAACTAGATAAGGCCGTGTGTGTAGGAAGCACAGTTCTTTTGTTCTGAGTAAGCTCACTGTTCTGGCCCTATAGGAAACACAGTAGAGTAGAATAGTGATCTTTTCTCAAAAGCAGAGTGTGTTTCTTGTAAGGGGAGCTAGCATTTGTTTCCCAGTCCTAAATGTAGTTGAATCACATGCAGTTTTTGATCCTACGAGCAAGAGTTGTTTTCTGGTAAGGAAAATCACTATTGTCCTCCCATTGCCACACACAGTGCAAAGAGGACTCGCGTCTGTTCCCATCAAGTTCAGTGTATTGGACTGAAGAGGAGCTACTGTTCTTGTCAGTTTCCTAAGCAGATTTGAACTAGATATGGCGCGTGTGTGTAGGAAGCACAGTTCTTTTGTACTGTAAGCTCACTGATCGAACCCATAGGAAACACATTAGAGTAGAAGAGTGCCCTTTTCTCAAAAGCAGAGTGTTTTTCTTGTAAGGCAAGCTAGCGTTTGTTGCGCAGTCCTAAATGGAGTTGAATCACATGCAGTTTCTGGTCCTACGAGGAAGAGTTTTTTTTCTGGTAAGAAGAGTCACTATTGAACTCCCATTTTCATACACAGGGCAAATAGCACTGGCGTCTGTTCCCAGCAAGTACAGTGTATTTGACTGAAGAGGAGCTACTGTTCTTGTCAGTTTCCTAAGCAGAGTTGAACTAGATATAGCCCGTGTGTGTAGGAAGCACAGTTCTTTTGTTCTGAGCAAGCTCACTATTCTGGCCATATAGGAAACACAGTAGAGTAGAAGAGTGCTCTTTTCTGAGAAGCAGAGTGTGTTTCTTGTAAGGCGAGCTAGCGTTTGTTTCCCAGTCCTAAATGGAGTTGAATCCCATGCAGTTTCTGGTCCTACGAGCAAGAGTTGTTTTCTGGTAAGAAGAGTCACTATTGCGCTCCCATTGTCATACGCAGGGCAAATAGCACTGGCGTCTGTTCCCAGCATGAACAGTGTATTGGACTGAAGAGGAGATACTGTTCTTGTCAGTTTCCTAAGCAGAATTGAGCTTGATATGGCCATGAGTGTAGGAAGCACAGTTCTTTTGTTCTGAGGAAGCTTACTCTTTTGGCCCTATAGGAAACACAGTAGAGTAGAAGAGTGCTCTTTTCTCAAAAGCAGAGTGTGTTTCTTGGACGTCGAGCAAGCATTTGTTTCCCAGTGCTAAATGGAGTTGAGTCACATGCAGTTTTTTGTCCTACGAGCAAGAGTTGTTTTCTGGTAAGACGAGTCACTATTGTGCTCTAATTGCCATACACAGTGCAAATAGCACTCACGTCTCTTCCCGGCAAGTACAGTGTATTGGACTGAAGAGGATCTACTGTTCTTGTCAGGTTCCTAAGCAGAGTTGAACTAGATATGGCCGTGTGTGTAGGAAGCACAGTTCTTTTGTTCTGAGCAAGCTCACTGTTCTGGCCCTATAGGAAACACAGTAGAGTAGAAGAGTGCTCTTTTCTCAAAAGCAGATTGTGTTTTTTGTAAGGGGAGCTAGCGTTTGTTTCCCAGTCCTAAATGGAGTTGAATCACATGCAGTTTCTGGTCCTACGAGCAAGAGTTGTTTTTTGGTAAGGAAAGTCACTATTGTGCTGCAATTGCCATTCACAGTGCAAATAGCACATGCGTCTGTTCCCAGCAAGTACAGTGTATCAGACTGAAGAGGAGCTATTGTTCTTGTCAGTTTCCTAAGCAGAGTTGAACTAGATATGGCCCGTGTGTGTAGGAAGCACAGTTCTTTTGTTCTGAGCAAGCTCACTGTTCGGATCCCATAGGAAACACAGTAGAGTAGAAGAGTGGTCTTTTCTCAAAAGCAGAGTGTGTTTCTTGTAAGGCGAGCTAGTGTTTGTTTCCCAGTAAGAAATGGAGTTGAGTCCCATGCAGTTTCTGGTCCTACGAGCAAGAGTTGTTATCTGGTAAGAAGAGTCACTATTGCCTCCCATTTCCATACACAGTGCAAATAGTACTCCCGTCTGTTCACAGCAAGTACAGTGTATTGGACTGAAGAGGAGCTACTGTTCTTGTCAGTTTCCTAAGCAGAGTTGAAGTAGATATGTCGTGTGTGTGTAGGAAGCACAGTTCTTTTGTTATGAGCAAGCTCACTGTTCGGACCCCATAGGAAACAGAGTAGAGTAGAAGAGTGCTCTTTTCTCAAAAGCAGAGTGTGTTTCTTGTAATCGAGCTAGCGTTTGTTTCCCAGTCCTAAATGGGGTTGTGTCACATGCAGTTTCTGGTCCTATGAGCAAGAGTTGTTTTCTGGTAAGAAGAGTCACTATTGCGCTCCCATTGTCATACACAGGGCAAATAGCACTGGCGTCTGTTCCCAGCATGTACAGTGTATTGGACTGAAGAGGATCTACTGTTCTTGTCAGTTTCCTAAGCAGAGTTGAACTAGATTTAGTCGGTGTGTGTAGGAAGCACAGTTCTTTTGTTCTGAGCAAGCTCACTATTCTGGCCCTACAAAAAAACACATTAGACTAGAAGAGTGCTCTTTTCTCAAAAGCAGAGTTTGTTTATTGTAAGGCGAGCTAGCGTTTGTTTCCCAGTTATAAATGGAGTTGAATCACGTGCAGTTTCTGGTCCTATGAGCAAGAGCTGTTTACTGGTAAGAAGAGTCACTATTGCGCTCCCATTATCATACACAGGGCAAATAGCACTGGCGTCTGTTCCCAGCATATACAGTGTATTGGACTGAAGAGGAGCTACTGTTCTTGTCAGTTTCCTAAGCAGAGTTGAACTAGATATAGCCCGTGTGTGTAGGAAGCACAGTTCTTTTGTTCTGAGCAAGCTCACTATTCTGGCCCTATAGGAAACACAGTAGAGTAGAAGAGTGCTCTTTTCTCAAAAGCAGAGTGTTTTTCTTGTAAAGCGAGCTAGCGTTTGTTTCCCAGTCCTAAATGGAGTTGAATCACATGCAGTTTCTGGTCCTACGAGCAAGAGTTGTTTTCTGGTAAGAAGAGTCACTATTGCGCTCCCATTGACATACACAAGGCAAATAGCACTGGCATCTGTTCCCAGCAAGTACAGTGTATGGGACGGAAGTGGATCTACTGTTCTTGTCAGTTTCTTAAGCAGAATTGAACTAGATATGGCCGTGTGTGTAGGAAGCACAGTTCTTTTGTTCTGAGCAAGCTCACTGTTTTGGCCCTGTAGGAAACACAGTAGAGTAGAAGAGTGCTCTTTTCTGAGAAGCAGAGTGTGTTTCTTGTAAGGCGAGCTAGCGTTTGTTTCCCAGTCCTAAATGGAGTTGAATCCCATGCAGTTTCTGGTCCTACGAGCAAGAGTTGTTTTCTGGTAAGGAAAGTCACTATTGCGCTCCCATTGCCACACACAGTGCAAAGAGGACTCACGTCTGTTCCCATCAAGTACAGTGTATTGGACTGAAGAGGAGCTACTGTTCTTGTCAGTTTCCTAAGTGGAGTTAAACTAGATATGGCCCGTGTGTGTAGGAAGCACAGTTCTTTTTTTCTGAGCAAGCTCACTGTTCTTGCCCTATAGGAAAAACAGTAGATTAGAAGAGTGACTTTTCTCAAAAGCAAAGTGTGTTTCTTGTAAGGCAAGCTAGTGTTTGTTTCCCAGTCCTAAATGGAGTTGAATCACATGCAGTGTCTGGTCCTACGAGCAAGAGTTGTTTTCTGGTAAGAAGAGTCACTATTGAGCTCCCATTGTCATACACAGGGCAAATAGCACTGGCGTCTGTTCCCACCAAGTACAGTGTATTGGACTGAAGAGGAGCTACTGTTCCTGTCAGTTTCCTAAGCAGAGTTGAACTAGATATAGCCCGTGTGTGTAGGAAGCACAGTTCCTTTGTTCTGATCAAGCTCACTATTCTGATCCTATAGGAAATACAGTAGAGTAGAAGAGTGCTCTTTTCTCAAAAGCAGAGAGTGTTTCTTGTAAGGCGAGCTAGCGTTTGTTTCCCATCCTAAAAGGAGTTGAATCACATGCAGTTTCTGGTCCTACGAGCAAGAGTTGTTTTCTGGTAAGAAGAGTCACTATTTTGCTCCCATTGCCATATACAGTGCAAATAGCACTCGCGTCTGTTCCCAGCAAGTACAATGTATGGGACTGAAGAGAATCTACTGTTCTTGTTAGTTTCCTAAGCAAAATTGAACTAGATATGGCCGTGTGTGTAGGAAGCACAGTTCTTTTGTTCTGAGTAAGCTCACTGTTCTGGCCCTATAGGAAACACAGTAGAGTAGAAGAGTGATCTTTTCTCAAAAGCAGAGTGTGTTTCTTGTAAGGGGAGCTAGCATTTGTTTCCCAGTCCTAAATGTAGTTGAATCACATGCAGTTTTTGATCCTTCGAGCAAGAGTTGTTTTCTGGTAAGGAAAATCACTATTGCGCTCCCATTGCCCCACACAGTGCAAAGAGGACTCGCCTCTGCTCCCATCAAGTTCAGTGTATTGGACTGAAGAGGAGCTACTGTTCTTGTCAGTTTCCTAAGCAGAGTTGAACTAGATATAGCCCGTGTGTGTAGGAAGCACAGTTCTTTTGTTCTGAGTAAGCTCACTGTTCTGGCCCTATAGGAAACACAGTAGAGTAGAAGAGTGATCTTTTCTCAAAAGCAGAGTGTGTTTCTTGTAAGGGGAGCTAGCATTTGTTTCCCAGTCCTAAATGTAGTTGAATCACATGCAGTTTTTGATCCTACGAGCAAGAGTTGTTTTCTGGTAAGGAAAATCACTATTGCCCTCCCATTGCCACACACAGTGCAAAGAGGACTCGCGTCTGTTCCCATCAAGTTCAGTGTATTGGACTGAAGAGGAGCTACTGTTCTTGTCAGTTTCCTAAGCAGATTTGAACTAGATATGGCGCGTGTGTGTAGGAAGCACAGTTCTTTTGTACTGTAAGCTCACTGATCGAACCCATAGGAAACACATTAGAGTAGAAGAGTGCCCTTTTCTCAAAAGCAGAGTGTTTTTCTTGTAAGGCAAGCTAGCGTTTGTTGCGCAGTCCTAAATGGAGTTGAATCACATGCAGTTTCTGGTCCTACGAGGAAGAGTTTTTTTTCTGGTAAGAAGAGTCACTATTGAACTCCCATTTTCATACACAGGGCAAATAGCACTGGCGTCTGTTCCCAGCAAGTACAGTGTATTTGACTGAAGAGGAGCTACTGTTCTTGTCAGTTTCCTAAGCAGAGTTGAACTAGATATAGCCCGTGTGTGTAGGAAGCACAGTTCTTTTGTTCTGAGCAAGCTCACTATTCTGGCCATATAGGAAACACAGTAGAGTAGAAGAGTGCTCTTTTCTGAGAAGCAGAGTGTGTTTCTTGTAAGGCGAGCTAGCGTTTGTTTCCCAGTCCTAAATGGAGTTGAATCCCATGCAGTTTCTGGTCCTACGAGCAAGAGTTGTTTTCTGGTAAGAAGAGTCACTATTGCGCTCCCATTGTCATACGCAGGGCAAATAGCACTGGCGTCTGTTCCCAGCATGAAGGTGTATTGGACTGAAGAGGAGATACTGTTCTTGTCAGTTTCCTAAGCAGAATTGAGCTTGATATGGCCATGAGTGTAGGAAGCATAGTTCTTTTGTTCTGAGGAAGCTTACTCTTTTGGCCATGTAGGAAACACAGTAGAGTAGAAGAGTGCTCTTTTCTCAAAAGCAGAGTGTGTTTCTTGGACATCGAGCAAGCATTTGTTTCCCAGTGCTAAATGGAGTTGAGTCACATGCAGTTTTTTGTCCTACGAGCAAGAGTTGTTTTCTGGTAAGACGAGTCACTATTGTGCTCTAATTGCCATACACAGTGCAAATAGCACTCGCGTCTCTTCCCCGCAAGTACAGTGTATTGGACTGAAAAGGAGCTACTGTTCTTGTCAGTTTCCTAAGCAGAATTGAACTAGATATGGCGCTTGTGTGTAGGAAGCACAGTTCTTTTGTTCTGAGCAAGCTCACTGTTCGGAACTCATAGGAAACACAGTAGAGTAGAAGAGTGCTCTTTTCTCAAAAGCAGAGTGTGTTTCATGTAAGGCGAGCTAGCATTTGTTTCCCAGACCTAAATGGAGTTGAATCACATGCAGTTTCTGGTCCTATGAGCAAGAGTTGTTTTATGGTAAGGAAAGTCACTATTGTGCTCCCATTGCCCTACACAAGGCAAATAGCACTTGCGTCTTTTCCCAGCAAGTACAGTGTGTTGGACTGAATAGGAGCTACATTTCTAGTCAGTTTACTAAGCAGAGTTGAACTAGATATGGTCCATGTGTGTAGGAAGCACAGTTCTTTTGTTCTGAGCAAGCTCACTGTTTGGACCCCATAGGAAACACAGTAGAGTAGAAGAGTGCTCTTTTCTCTAAAGCAGAGTGTGTTTCTTGTAAGGCGAGCTACCGTTTGTTTCCCAGTCCTAAATGGAGTGGAATCACATGCAGTTTCTGGTCCTACGAGCAAGAGTTGTTTTCTAATAAAGAAAGTCACTATTGCGCTCCCATTGCCATGCACAGTGCAAATATCCCTCGC
Source organism: Peromyscus eremicus (assembly GCF_949786415.1). Taxonomy (NCBI): domain Eukaryota; kingdom Metazoa; phylum Chordata; class Mammalia; order Rodentia; family Cricetidae; genus Peromyscus; species Peromyscus eremicus. The sequence continues at coordinate 11,627 of NW_026736010.1, forward strand.
GTCTGTTCCCAGCAAATACAGTGTATTGGACTGAAGAGGAGCTACTGTTCTTCTCAGTTTCCTAAGCAGAGTTGAACTAGATATGGCCCGTGTGTGTAGGAAGCACAGTTCTTTTTTTCGGAGCAAGCTCACTGTTCTGGCCCTATAGGAAACACAGTAGAGTAGAAGAGTGCTCTTTTCTCAAAAGCAGAGTGTGTTTCTTGTAAAGCGAGCTAGAGTTTGTTTCCCAGGCCTAAATGGAGTTGAATCACATGCAGTTTCTGGTATTACGAGCAAGAGTTGTTTTCTGGTAAGAAGAGTCACTATTGCGCTGCCTTTGCTATACACAGGACAAATAGCACTGGAGTCTGTTCCCAGCAAGTACAGTGTATTGGACTGAAGAGGATCTACTGTTCTTGTCAGGTTCCTAAGCAGACTTGAACTACATATGGCCGTGTGTGTAGGAAGCACAGTTTTTTTTGTTCTGAGCAAGCTCACTGTTCGGAACACATAGGAAACACAGTAGAGTAGAAGAGTGCTCTTTTCTCAAAAGCAGAGTGTGTTTCTTGTAAGGCGAGCTAGCATTTGTTTCCCAGTCCTAAATGGAGTTGAATCACATGCAGTATCTGGTCCTATGAGCAAGAGTTGTTTTCTGGTAAGGAAAGTCACTATTGCGCTCCCATTTCCATACACAGTGCAAATAGCACTCGTGTCTGTTCCCAGCAAGTACAGTGTATCGGACAGAAGAGGAGCTACTGTTCTTGTCAGTTTCCTAAGCAGAGTTGAACTAGATATGGCCCGTGTTTGTAGGAAGCACAGTTCTTTTGTTCTGAGCAAGCTCACTGTTCTGGCCCTATAGGAAACCCAGTAGAGTAGAAGAGTGCTCTTTTCTCAAAAGCAGAGTGTGTTTCTTGTAAGGCGAGCTAGCATTTGTTTCCCAGTCCTAAATGGAGTTGAATCACATGCAGTTTCTGGTCCACGAGCAAGAGTTGTTTTCTGGTAAGAAGAGTCACTATTGCGCTGCCTTTGCCATACACAGGACAAATAGCACTGGCGTCTGTATCCAGCAAGTACAGTGTATTGGAGTGAAGAGGATCTACTGTTCTTGTCAGGTTCCTAAGCAGACTTGAACTAGATATGGCCGTGTGTGTAGGAAGCACAGTTTTTTTGTTCTGAGCAGGCTCACTTTTCGGAACACATAGGAAACACAGTAGAGTAGAAGAGTGCTCTTTTCTCAAAAGCAGAGTGTGTTTCTTAAAAGTCGAGCTAGCGTTTGTTTCCCAGTCCTAAATGGAGTTGAGTCTCATGCAGTTTTTTGTCCTACGAGCAAGAGTTGTTTTCTGGTAAGACAAGTCATTATTGGGCTCCAATTGCCATACACAGTGCAAATAGCACTCGCGTCTGTTCCCCGCAAGTACATTGTATTGGACTGAATAGGAGCTACTGTTCTTGTCAGTTTAATAAGCAGAGTTGAAGTAGATATGATCAGTGTGTGTAGGAAGCACAGTTCTTTTGTTCTGAGCAAGCTCACTGTTTGGACCCCATAAGAAACACAGTAGAGTAGAAGAGTGCTCTTTTCTCAAAAGCAGAGTGTGTTTTATGTAAGGCGAGCTAGTGTTTGTTTCCCAGTAAGAAATGGAGTTGAGTCCCATGCAGTTTCTGGTCCTACGAGCAAGAGTTGTTATCTGGTAAGAAGAGTCACTATTGCCTCCCATTTCCATACACAGTGCAAATAGCACTCGCGTCTGTTCACAGCAAGTACAGTGTATTGGACTGAAGAGGAGCTACTGTTCTTGTCAGTTTCCTAAGCAGAGTTGAAGTAGATATGTCGTGTGTGTAGGAAGCACAGTTCTTTTGTTATGAGCAAGCTCACTGTTCGGACCCCATAGGAAACAGAGTAGAGTAGAAGAGTGCTCTTTTCTCAAAAGCAGAGTGTGTTTCTTGTAATCGAGCTAGTGTTTGTTTCCCAGTCCTAAATGGGGTTGTGTCACATGCAGTTTCTGGTCCTATGAGCAAGAGTTATTTTCTGGTAAGAAGAGTCACTATTGCGCTCCCATTGTCATACACAGGGCAAATAGCACTGGCGTCTGTTCCCAGCATGTACAGTGTATTGGACTGAAGAGGATCTACTGTTCTTGTCAGTTTCCTAAGCAGAGTTGAACTAGATTTAGTCGGTGTGTGTAGGAAGCACAGTTCTTTTGTTCTGAGCAAGCTCACTATTCTGGCCCTACAAAAAAACACATTAGACTAGAAGAGTGCTCTTTTCTCAAAAGCAGAGTTTGTTTATTGTAAGGCGAGCTAGCGTTTGTTTCCCAGTTATAAATGGAGTTGAATCACATGCAGTTTCTGGTCCTATGAGCAAGAGTTGTTTTCTGGTAAGAAGAGTCACTATTGCGCTCCCATTATCATACACAGGGCAAATAGCACTGGCGTCTGTTCCCAGCATATACAGTGTATTGGACTGAAGAGGAGCTACTGTTCTTGTCAGTTTCCTAAGCAGAGTTGAACTAGATATAGCCCGTGTGTGTAGGAAGCACAGTTCTTTTGTTCTGAGCAAGCTCACTATTCTGGCCCTATAGGAAACACAGTAGAGTAGAAGAGTGCTCTTTTCTCAAAAGCAGAGTGTTTTTCTTGTAAAGCGAGCTAGCGTTTGTTTCCCAGTCCTAAATGGAGTTGAATCACATGCAGTTTCTGGTCCTACGAGCAAGAGTTGTTTTCTGGTAAGAAGAGTCACTATTGCGCTCCCATTGACATACACAGGGCAAATAGCACTGGCATCTGTTCCCAGCAAGTACAGTGTATGGGACGGAAGTGGATCTACTGTTCTTGTCAGTTTCTTAAGCAGAATTGAACTAGATATGGCCGTGTGTGTAGGAAGCACAGTTCTTTTGTTCTGAGCAAGCTCACTGTTTTGGCCCTGTAGGAAACACAGTAGAGTAGAAGAGTGCTCTTTTCTGAGAAGCAGAGTGTGTTTCTTGTAAGGCGAGCTAGCGTTTGTTTCCCAGTCCTAAATGGAGTTGAATCCCATGCAGTGTCTGGTCCTACGAGCAAGAGTTGTTTTCTGGTAAGGAAAGTCACTATTGCGCTCCCATTGCCACACACAGTGCAAAGAGGACTCACGTCTGTTCCCATCAAGTACAGTGTATTGGACTGAAGAGGAGCTACTGTTCTTGTCAGTTTCCTAAGTGGAGTTAAACTAGATATGGCCCGTGTGTGTAGGAAGCACAGTTCTTTTTTTCTGAGCAAGCTCACTGTTCTTGCCCTATAGGAAAAACAGTAGATTAGAAGAGTGATTTTTCTCAAAAGCAAAGTGTGTTTCTTGTAAGGCAAGCTAGTGTTTGTTTCCCAGTCCTAAATGGAGTTGAATCACATGCAGTGTCTGGTCCTACGAGCAAGAGTTGTTTTCTGGTAAGAAGAGTCACTATTGAGCTCCCATTGTCATACACAGGGCAAATAGCACTGGCGTCTGTTCCCACCAAGTACAGTTTATTGGACTGAAGAGGAGCTACTGTTCCTGTCAGTTTCCTAAGTAGAGTTGAACTAGATATAGCCCGTGTGTGTAGGAAGCACAGTTCTTTTGTTCTGATCAAGCTCACTATTCTGGTCCTATAGGAAATACAGTAGAGTAGAAGAGTGCTCTTTTCTCAAAAGCAGAGAGTGTTTCTTGTAAGGCGAGCTAGCGTTTGTTTCCCGTCCTAAAAGGAGTTGAATCACATGCAGTTTCTGGTCCTACGAGCAAGAGTTGTTTTCTGGTAAGAAGAGTCACTATTTTGCTCCCATTGCCATATACAGTGCAAATAGCACTCGCATCTGTTCCCAGCAAGTACAGTGTATGGGACTGAAGAGAATCTACTGTTCTTGTTAGTTTCCTAAGCAAAATTGAACTAGATATGGCCGTGTGTGTAGGAAGCACAGTTCTTTTGTTCTGAGTAAGCTCACTGTTCTGGCCCTATAGGAAACACAGTAGAGTAGAAGAGTGATCTTTTCTCAAAAGCAGAGTGTGTTTCTTGTAAGGGGAGCTAGCATTTGTTTCCCAGTCCTAAATGTAGTTGAATCACATGCAGTTTTTGATACTTCGAGCAAGAGTTGTTTTCTGGTAAGGAAAATCACTATTGCGCTCCCATTGCCCCACACAGTGCAAAGAGGACTCGCGTCTGCTCCCATCAAGTTCAGTGTATTGGACTGAAGAGGAGCTACTGTTCTTGTCAGTTTCCTAAGCAGAGTTGAACTAGATATAGCCCGTGTGTGTAGGAAGCACAGTTCTTTTGTTCTGAGTAAGCTCACTGTTCTGGCCCTATAGGAAACACAGTAGAGTAGAAGAGTGATCTTTTCTCAAAAGCAGAGTGTGTTTCTTGTAAGGGGAGCTAGCATTTGTTTCCCAGTCCTAAATGTAGTTGAATCACATGCAGTTTTTGATCCTACGAGCAAGAGTTGTTTTCTGGTAAGGAAAATCACTATTGCCCTCCCATTGCCACACACAGTGCAAAGAGGACTCGTGTCTGTTCCCATCAAGTTCAGTGTATTGGACTGAAGAGGAGCTACTGTTCTTGTCAGTTTCCTAAGCAGATTTGAACTAGATATGGCACGTGTGTGTAGGAAGCACAGTTCTTTTGTACTGTAAGCTCACTGATCGAACCCATAGGAAACACATTAGAGTAGAAGAGTGCCCTTTTCTCAAAAGCAGAGTGTTTTTCTTGTAAGGCAAGCTAGCGTTTGTTGCGCAGTCCTAAATGGAGTTGAATCACATGCAGTTTCTGGTCCTACGAGGAAGAGTTTTTTTTCTGGTAAGAAGAGTCACTATTGAACTCCCATTTTCATACACAGGGCAAATAGCACTGGCGTCTGTTCCCAGCAAGTACAGTGTATTGGACTGAAGAGGATCTACTGTTCTTGTCAGGTTCCTAAGCAGACTTGAACTACATATGGCCGTGTGTGTAGGAAGCACAGTTTTTTTGTTCTGAGCAAGCTCACTGTTCGGAACACATAGGAAACACAGTAGAGTAGAAGAGTGCTCTTTTCTCAAAAGCAGAGTGTGTTTCTTGTAAGGCGAGCTAGCATTTGTTTCCCAGTCCTAAATGGAGTTGAATCACATGCAGTATCTGGTCCAACGAGCAAGAGTTGTTTTCTGGTAAGGAAAGTCACTATTGCGCTCCCATTGCCATACACAGTGCAAATAGCACTCGCGTCTGTTCCCAGCAAGTACAGTGTATCGGACAGAAGAGGAGCTACTGTTCTTGTCAGTTTCCTAAGCAGAGTTGAACTAGATATGGCCCGTGTTTGTAGGAAGCACAGTTCTTTTGTTCTGAGCAAGCTCACTGTGCTGGCCCTATAGGAAACCCAGTAAAGTAGAAGAGTGCTCTTTTCTCTAAAGCAGAGTGTGTTTCTTGTAAGGTGAGTTAGCTTTTGTCCCAGTCCTAAATGGAGTTGAAACACTTGCAGTTTCTGGTCCTATGAGCAAGAGTTGTTTTATGGTAAGAAGAGTCACTATTGCGCTGCCATTGCCATACACAGGACAAATAGCACTGGCGTCTGTTTCCAGCAAGTACAGTATATTGGACTGAAGAGGATCTACTGTTCTTGTCAGGTTCCTAAACAGAATTGAACTAGATATGGTCGTGTGTACGAAGCACAGTTCTTTTGTTCTGAGCAAGCTCACTGTTCGGACCCCATAGGAAGCACAGTAGAGTAGAAGAGTGCTCTTTTCTCAAAAGCAGAGTGTGTTTTTTGTAAGGCGAGCTTGCGTTTGTTTCCAGTCCTAAATGGAGTGGAATCACATGCAGTTTCTGGTCCTACGATCAAGAGTTGTTTTCTGGTAAGGAAAGTCACTATTGCGCTCCCATTGCCATACACAGTGCAAATAGCACATGCGTCTGTTCCCAGCAAGTACAGTGTATTGGAATGAAGAGGAGCTACTGTTCTTGTCAGGTTCCTAAGCAGAGTTGAACTCGATATGGCCTGTGTGTAGGAAGCACAGTTCTTTTGTTCTTTGCAAGCTCACTGTTTGGACCCCATAGGAAACACAGTAGAGTAGAAGAGTGCTCTTTTCTCTAAAGCAGAGTGTATTTCTTGTAAGGCGTGCTAGCGTTTGTTTCGCAGTCCTAAATGGAGTTGAATCCCATGCAGTTTCTGGTACTATGAGCAAGAGTTGTTTTATGATAAGAAGAGTCACTATTGCACTGCCATTGCCATACACAGGACAAATAGCACTGGCATCTCTTCGCAGCAAGTACAGTGTATTGGGCTGAAGAGGATCTACTCTTCTTGTCAGGTTCCTAAGCAGACTTGAACTAGATATGGCCGTGTGTGTAGGAAGCACAGTTTTTTTTTCTGAGCAAGCTCACTGTTCGGACCCCATAGGAAACACAGTAGAGTAGAAGAGTGCTTTTTTCTCAAAAGCAGAGTGTGTTTCTTTTAAGGCGAGCTAGCGTTTGTTTCCCAGTCCTAAATGGAGTGGAATCACATGCAGTTTGTGTTCCTATGAGCAAGAGTTTTTTTCTGGTAAGGAAAGTCACTATTGTGCTCCCAATCCCATACACAGTGCAAATAGCCCTCCCATCTGTTCCCAGCAAGTACAGTGTATTGGACTGAAGAGGTGCTACTGTTCTTCTCAGATTTCTAAGCAGAGTTGAACTAGATATGGCCCGTGTGTGTAGGAAGCACAGTTCTTTTTTTCTGAGCAAGCTCACTGTTCTGGCCCTATGGGAAACACTGTAGTGTAGAAGAGTGCTCTTTTCTCAAAAGCAGAGTGTGTTTCTTGTAAAGCGAGCTAGAGTTTGTTTCCCAGTCCTAAATGGAGTTGAATCACATGCAGTTTCTGGTCCACGAGCAAGAGTTGTTTTATGGTAAGAAGAGTCACTTTTGCGCTGCCATTGCCATACACAGGACAAATAGCACTGGCGTCTGTTCCCAGCAAGTACAGTGTATTGGACTGAAGAGAAGCTACTGTTCTTGTCAGGTTCCTAAGCAGACTTGAACTAGATTTGGCCCTGTGTGTAGGAAGCACAGTTCTTTTGTTCTGAGCAAGCTCACTGTTCAGACCCTATAGGAAACACAGTAGAGTAGAAGAGTGCTCTTTTATCAAAAGCAGAGTGTGTTTCTTGTAAGGCGAGCTAGCATTTGTTTCCCAGTCCTAAATGGAGTTGAATCACATGCAGTTTCTGGTCCTATGATCAAGAGTTGTTTTCTGGTAAGGAAAGTCACTATTGTGCTCCCATTGCCATACACAGTGCAAATAGCACTCGCGTCTGTTCCCAGCAAGTACAGTGTATCGGACTGAAGAGGAGCTACATTTCTTGTCAGTTTCCTAAGCAGAATTGAAGTAGATATGGCCCGTGTGTAGGAAGCACAGTTCTTATGTTCTGAGCAAGCTCACTGTTCTGGCCCTATAGGAAACACAGTAGAGTAGAAGAGTGCTCTTTTCTCTAAAGCAGAGTGTGTTTCTTGTAAGGCGAGCTAGCGTTTGTTTCCTAGTCCTAAATGGAGTTGAATCACATGCAGTTTCAGGTCCTACGAACATGAGTTCTTTTCTGGTAAGGAAAGTCACATTGCGCTCCCATTGCCATACACAGTGCAAAAAGCACCCGCGTCTGTTCCCAGCAAGTACAGTGTATTGGACTGGATAGGTGCTACTGTTCTTGTCAGTTTCCTAAGCAGAGTTGAACTAGATATGATCCGTGTTTGTAGGAAGCACAGTTCTTTTGTTCTTTGCAAGCTCACTGTTTGGACCCCATAGGAAACACAGTAGAGCAGAAGAGTGCTCTTTTCTCTAAAGCAGAGTGTGTTACTTGTAAGGCGAGCTAGCATTTTTTTCGCAGTCCTAAATGGAGTTGAATCCCATGCAGTTTCTGGTACTACGAGCAAGAGTTGTTTTCTGGTAAAAAGAGTCACTATTGCGCTGCCGTTGCCATACACAGGACAAATAGCACTGGCGTCTGTTCGCAGCAAGTACAGTGTATTGGGCTGAAGAGGATCTATTGTTCTTGTCAGGTTCCTAAGCAGACTTGAACTAGATATGGCCGTGTGTAGGAAGCACAGTTTTTTTTGTTCTCAGCAAGCTCACTGTTCGGACCCCATAGGAAACACAGTAGAGTAGAAGAGTGCTCTTTTCTCTAAAGCAGAGTGTGTTTCTTTTAAGGCGAGCTAGCGTTTGTTTCCCATTCCTAAATGGAGTGGAATCTCATGCAGTTTGTGTTCCTATGAGCAAGAGTTGTTTTCTGGTAAGGAAAGTCACTATTGCGCTCCCATTGCCATACACAGTGCAAATAGCCCTCCCATCTGTTCCCAGCAAGTACAGTGTATTGGACTGAAGAGGAGCTACTGTTCTTCTCAGTTTCCTAAGCAGAATTGAACTAAATATGGCCGTGTGTAGGAAAAACAGTTCTTTTGTTCTGAGCAAGCTCACTGTTCTCGCCCTATAGGAAACACAGTAGAGTAGAAGAGTGCTCTTTTCTCAAAAGCAGAGTGTGTTTCTTGTAAGGCGAGCTAGAGTTTGTTTTCCAGTCCTAAATGGAGTTGGATCACATGCAGTTTCTAGTCCTACGAGCAAGAGTTGTTTTATGGTAAGAAGAGTCACTTTTGCGCTGCCATTGCCATACACAAGACAAATAGCACTGGCGTCTGTTCCCAGCAAGTACAGTGTATTGGACTGAAGAGGATCTACTGTTCTTGTCAGGTTCCTAAGCAGAATTGAACTAGATATGGCCGTGTGTGTAGGAAGCACAGTTCTTTTGTTCTGAGCAAGTTCAGTGTTCGGACTCCATAGGAAACACAGTAGAGTAGCAGTGTGCTCTTTTCTCAAAAGCAGAGTGTGTTTCTTGTAAGGCGAGCTAGCGTTTGTTTCCCAGTCCTAAATGGAGTTGAGTCACATGCAGTTTTTGGTCCTACGAGCAAGAGTTGTTTTCCGGTAAGACGAGTCACTATTGTGCTCCAATTGCCATACACAGTGCAAATAGCACTCGCGTCTGTTCCCCGCAAGTAAAGTGTATTGGACTGAAGAGGAGCTACTGTTTTTGTCAGTTTCCAAAGCAGAGTTGAACTAGATATGGCACGTGTGTGTAGGAAGCATAGTTCTTTTGTTCTGAGCAAGCTCACTGTTCGGACCCCATAGGAAACACAGTAGAGTAGAAGAGTGCTCTTTTCTCAAAAGCAGAGTGTGTTTCTTGTAAGGTGAGCTAGCTTTTGTTTCCCAGTCCTAAATGGAGTTGAAACACTTGCAGTTTCTGGTCCTATGAGCAAGAGTTGTTTTATGATAAGAAGAGTCACTATTGCACTGCCATTGCCATACACAGGACAAATAGCACTGGCATCTCTTCGCAGCAAGTACAGTGTATTGGGCTGAAGAGGATCTACTCTTCTTGTCAGGTTCCTAAGCAGACTTGAACTAGATATGGCCGTGTGTGTAGGAAGCACAGTTTTTTTTTCTGAGCAAGCTCACTGTTCGGACCCCATAGGAAACACAGTAGAGTAGAAGAGTGCTTTTTTCTCAAAAGCAGAGTGTGTTTCTTTTAAGGCGAGCTAGCGTTTGTTTCCCAGTCCTAAATGGAGTGGAATCACATGCAGTTTGTGTTCCTATGAGCAAGAGTTTTTTTCTGGTAAGGAAAGTCACTATTGTGCTCCCAATCCCATACACAGTGCAAATAGCCCTCCCATCTGTTCCCAGCAAGTACAGTGTATTGGACTGAAGAGGTGCTACTGTTCTTCTCAGATTTCTAAGCAGAGTTGAACTAGATATGGCCCGTGTGTGTAGGAAGCACAGTTCTTTTTTTCTGAGCAAGCTCACTGTTCTGGCCCTATGGGAAACACTGTAGTGTAGAAGAGTGCTCTTTTCTCAAAAGCAGAGTGTGTTTCTTGTAAAGCGAGCTAGAGTTTGTTTCCCAGTCCTAAATGGAGTTGAATCACATGCAGTTTCTGGTCCACGAGCAAGAGTTGTTTTATGGTAAGAAGAGTCACTTTTGCGCTGCCATTGCCATACACAGGACAAATAGCACTGGCGTCTGTTCCCAGCAAGTACAGTGTATTGGACTGAAGAGAAGCTACTGTTCTTGTCAGGTTCCTAAGCAGACTTGAACTAGATTTGGCCCTGTGTGTAGGAAGCACAGTTCTTTTGTTCTGAGCAAGCTCACTGTTCAGACCCTATAGGAAACACAGTAGAGTAGAAGAGTGCTCTTTTATCAAAAGCAGAGTGTGTTTCTTGTAAGGCGAGCTAGCATTTGTTTCCCAGTCCTAAATGGAGTTGAATCACATGCAGTTTCTGGTCCTATGATCAAGAGTTGTTTTCTGGTAAGGAAAGTCACTATTGTGCTCCCATTGCCATACACAGTGCAAATAGCACTCGCGTCTGTTCCCAGCAAGTACAGTGTATCGGACTGAAGAGGAGCTACATTTCTTGTCAGTTTCCTAAGCAGAATTGAAGTAGATATGGCCCGTGTGTAGGAAGCACAGTTCTTATGTTCTGAGCAAGCTCACTGTTCTGGCCCTATAGGAAACACAGTAGAGTAGAAGAGTGCTCTTTTCTCTAAAGCAGAGTGTGTTTCTTGTAAGGCGAGCTAGCGTTTGTTTCCTAGTCCTAAATGGAGTTGAATCACATGCAGTTTCAGGTCCTACGAACATGAGTTCTTTTCTGGTAAGGAAAGTCACATTGCGCTCCCATTGCCATACACAGTGCAAAAAGCACCCGCGTCTGTTCCCAGCAAGTACAGTGTATTGGACTGGATAGGTGCTACTGTTCTTGTCAGTTTCCTAAGCAGAGTTGAACTAGATATGATCCGTGTTTGTAGGAAGCACAGTTCTTTTGTTCTTTGCAAGCTCACTGTTTGGACCCCATAGGAAACACAGTAGAGCAGAAGAGTGCTCTTTTCTCTAAAGCAGAGTGTGTTACTTGTAAGGCGAGCTAGCATTTTTTTCGCAGTCCTAAATGGAGTTGAATCCCATGCAGTTTCTGGTACTACGAGCAAGAGTTGTTTTCTGGTAAAAAGAGTCACTATTGCGCTGCCGTTGCCATACACAGGACAAATAGCACTGGCGTCTGTTCGCAGCAAGTACAGTGTATTGGGCTGAAGAGGATCTATTGTTCTTGTCAGGTTCCTAAGCAGACTTGAACTAGATATGGCCGTGTGTAGGAAGCACAGTTTTTTTTGTTCTCAGCAAGCTCACTGTTCGGACCCCATAGGAAACACAGTAGAGTAGAAGAGTGCTCTTTTCTCTAAAGCAGAGTGTGTTTCTTTTAAGGCGAGCTAGCGTTTGTTTCCCATTCCTAAATGGAGTGGAATCTCATGCAGTTTGTGTTCCTATGAGCAAGAGTTGTTTTCTGGTAAGGAAAGTCACTATTGCGCTCCCATTGCCATACACAGTGCAAATAGCCCTCCCATCTGTTCCCAGCAAGTACAGTGTATTGGACTGAAGAGGAGCTACTGTTCTTCTCAGTTTCCTAAGCAGAATTGAACTAAATATGGCCGTGTGTAGGAAAAACAGTTCTTTTGTTCTGAGCAAGCTCACTGTTCTCGCCCTATAGGAAACACAGTAGAGTAGAAGAGTGCTCTTTTCTCAAAAGCAGAGTGTGTTTCTTGTAAGGCGAGCTAGAGTTTGTTTTCCAGTCCTAAATGGAGTTGGATCACATGCAGTTTCTAGTCCTACGAGCAAGAGTTGTTTTATGGTAAGAAGAGTCACTTTTGCGCTGCCATTGCCATACACAAGACAAATAGCACTGGCGTCTGTTCCCAGCAAGTACAGTGTATTGGACTGAAGAGGATCTACTGTTCTTGTCAGGTTCCTAAGCAGAATTGAACTAGATATGGCCGTGTGTGTAGGAAGCACAGTTCTTTTGTTCTGAGCAAGTTCAGTGTTCGGACTCCATAGGAAACACAGTAGAGTAGCAGTGTGCTCTTTTCTCAAAAGCAGAGTGTGTTTCTTGTAAGGCGAGCTAGCGTTTGTTTCCCAGTCCTAAATGGAGTTGAGTCACATGCAGTTTTTGGTCCTACGAGCAAGAGTTGTTTTCCGGTAAGACGAGTCACTATTGTGCTCCAATTGCCATACACAGTGCAAATAGCACTCGCGTCTGTTCCCCGCAAGTAAAGTGTATTGGACTGAAGAGGAGCTACTGTTTTTGTCAGTTTCCAAAGCAGAGTTGAACTAGATATGGCACGTGTGTGTAGGAAGCATAGTTCTTTTGTTCTGAGCAAGCTCACTGTTCGGACCCCATAGGAAACACAGTAGAGTAGAAGAGTGCTCTTTTCTCAAAAGCAGAGTGTGTTTCTTGTAAGGTGAGCTAGCTTTTGTTTCCCAGTCCTAAATGGAGTTGAAACACTTGCAGTTTCTGGTCCTATGAGCAAGAGTTGTTTTATGGTAAGAAGAGTCACTATTGCGCTGCCATTGACATACACAGGACAAATAGCACTGGCGTCTGTTCCCAGCAAGTACAGTATATTGGACTGAAGAGGATCTACTGTTCTTGTCAGGTTCCTAAACAGAATTGAACTAGATATGGTCGCGTGTACGAAGCACAGTTCTTTTGTTCTGAGCAAGCTCACTGTTCGGACCCCATAGGAAGCACAGTAGAGTAGAAGAGTGCTCTTTTCTCAAAAGCAGAGTGTGTTTCTTATAAGGCGAGCTTGCGTTTGTTTCCAGTCCTAAATGGAGTGGAATCACATGCAGTTTCTGGTCCTACGAGCAAGAGTTGTTTTCTGGTAAGGAAAGTCACTATTGCGCTCCCATTGCCATACACAGTGCAAATAGCACATGCGTCTGTTCCCAGCAAGTACAGTGTATTGGAATGAAGAGGAGCTACTGTTCGTGTCAGGTTCCTAAGCAGAGTTGAACTCGATATGGCCCGTGTGTGTAGGAAGCACAGTTCTTATGTTCTGAGCAAGCTCACTGTTCTGGCCCTATAGGAAACACAGTAGAGTAGAAGAGTGCTCTTTTCTCTAAAGCAGAGTGTGTTTCTTGTAAGGCGAGCTAGCGTTTGTTTCCTAGTCCTAAATGGAGTTGAATCCCATGCAGTTTCTGGTACTACGAGCAAGAGTTGTTTTCTGGTAAAAAGAGTCACTGTTGCGCTGCCATTGCGATACACAGGACAAATAGCACTGGTGTCTGTTCGCAGCAAGTACAGTGTATTGGGCAGAAGAGGATCTATTGTTCTTGTCAGGTTCCTAAGCAGACTTGAACTAGATATGGCCGTGTGTGTAGGAAGCACAGTTTTTTTGTTCTCAGCAAGCTCACTGTTCGGACCCCATAGGAAACACAGTAGAGTAGAAGAGTGCTTTTTTCTCTAAAGCAGAGTGTGTTTCTTTTAAGGCGAGCTAGCGTTTGTTTCCCATTCCTAAATGGAGTGGAATCACATGCAGTTTGTGTTCCTACGAGCAAGAGTTGATTTCTGGTAAGGAAAGTCACTATTGCGCTCCCATTGCCATACACAGTGCAAATAGCCCTCCCATCTGTTCCCATAAAGTACAGTATATTGGACTGAAGAGGAGCTACTGTTCTTCTCAGTTTCCAGGGCAGAATTGAACTAAATATGGCCGTGTGTAGGAAAAACGGTTCTTTTGTTCTGAGCAAGCTCACTGTTCTGGCCCTATAGGAAACACAGTAGAGTAGAAGAGTGCTCTTTTCTCAAAAGCAGAGTGTGTTTCTTGTAAGGCGAGCTAGAGTTTGTTTTCCAGTCCTAAATGGAGTTGGATCACATGCAGTTTCTAGTCCTACGAGCAAGAGTTGTTTTATGGTAAGAAGAGTCACTTTTGCGCTGCCATTGCCATACACAGGACAAATAGCACTGGCGTCTGTTCCCAGCAAGTACAGTGTATTGGACTGAAGAGGATCTACTGTTCTTTTCAGGTTCCTAAGCAGAATTGAACTAGATATGGCCGTGTGTGTAGGAAGCACAGTTCTTTTGTTCTGAGCAAGTTCAGTGTTCGGACTCCATAGGAAACACAGTAGACTAGAAGTGTGCTCTTTTCTCAAAAGCAGAGTGTGTTTCTTGTAAGGCGAGCTAGCGTTTGTTTCCCAGTCCTAAATGGAGTTGAGTCACATGCAGTTTTTGGTCCTACGAGCAAGAGTTGTTTTCCGGTAAGACGAGTCACTATTGTGCTCCAATTGACATACACAGTGCAAATAGCACTCGCGTCTGTTCCCCGCAAGTAAAGTGTATTGGACTGAAGAGGAGCTACTGTTCTTGTCAGTTTCCAAAGCAGAGTTGAACTAGATATGGCACGTGTGTGTAGGAAGTATAGTTCTTTTGTTCTGAGCAAGCTCACTGTTCGGACCCCATAGGAAACACAGTAGAGTAGAAGAGTGCTCTTTTCTCAAAAGCAGAGTGTGTTTCTTGTAAGGTGAGCTAGCTTTTGTTTCCCAGTCCTAAATGGAGTTGAAACACTTGCAGTTTCTGGTCCTATGAGCAAGAGTTGTTTTATGGTAAGAAGAGTCACTATTGTGCTGCCATTGACATACACAGGACAAATAGCACTGGCGTCTGTTCCCAGCAAGTACAGTATATTGAACTGAAGAGGATCTACTGTTCTTGTCAGGTTCCTAAACAGAATTGAACTAGATATGGTCGTGTGTACGAAGCACAGTTCTTTTGTTCTGAGCAAGCTCACTGTTCGGACCCCATAGGAAGCACAGTAGAGTAGAAGAGTGCTCTTTTCTCAAAAGCAGAGTGTGTTTCTTGTAAGGCGAGCTTGCGTTTGTTTCCAGTCCTAAATGGAGTGGAATCACATGCAGTTTCTGGTCCTACGAGCAAGAGTTGTTTTCTGGTAAGGAAAGTCACTATTGCGCTCCCATTGCCATACACAGTGCAAATAGCACATGCGTCTGTTCCCAGCAAGTACAGTGTATTGGAATGAAGAGGAGCTACTGTTCTTGTCAGGTTCCTAAGCAGAGTTGAACTCGATATGGCCCGTGTGTGTAGGAAGCACAGTTCTTATGTTCTGAGCAAGCTCACTGTTCTGGCCCTATAGGAAACACAGTAGAGTAGAAGAGTGCTCTTTTCTCTAAAGCAGAGTGTGTTTCTTGTAAGACGAGCTAGCGTTTGTTTCCTAGTCCTAAATGGAGTTGAGTCACATGCAGTTTTTTGTCCTACGAGCAACAGTTGTTTTCTGGTAAGACGAGTCACTATTGTACTCCAATTGCCATACACAGTGCAAATAGCACTCGCGTCTGTTCCCAGCAAGTACAGTGTATGGGACTGAAAAGGAGCTACTGTTCTTGTCAGTATCCTAAGCAGAGTTGAAGTAGATATGGCCCGTGTGTGTAGGAAGCACAGTTCTTATGTTCTGACTTTCCTTACCAGAAAACAACTCTTGGGTGTAGGACCAAAAACTGTATGTGATTCAACTCCATTTAGGACTGGGAAACAACGCTAGCTCGCCTTACAAGAAACACACTCTGCTTTTGAGAAAAGAGCACTCTTCTACTCTACTGTGTTTCCTATAGGGCCAGAACAGTGAGATTGCTCAGAAGAAAAGAACTGTGCTTCCTACACACATGGGCCATATCTAGTTCAACTCTGCTTATGAAACTGACAAGTACAGTAGCTTCTCTTTAGTCCAATACACTATACTTGCTGGGAACAGACGCGAGTGCTATTTGCACTGTGTATGTCAATGGGAGCGCAATAGTGACTTTCCTTACCAGAAAACAACTCTTGTTCATAGGACCAAAAACTGCATGTGATTCAACTCCATTTAGGACTGGGAAACAAACGCTAGCTCGCCTTACAATAAACACACTCTGCTTTTGAGAAAAGAGCACTCTTCTACTCTGCTGTGTTTCCTATGGGGTCCGAACAGTGAGCTTGCTCAGAACAAAAGAACTGTGCTTCCTATACACACGGGCCATATCTAGTTCAACTCTGCTTAGGAAACTGACAAGAACAGTAGCTCCTCTTCAGTCCAATACACTGTACTTGATTGGAACAGACGCAAGTGCTATTTGTACTGTATATGGATTTGGAGCGCAATAGTGACTCTTCTTACCAAAAAATAACTCTACTCGTAGGACCAGAAACTGCATGTGATTCAAATTCATTTAGGACTGGGAAACAAAAGCTAGCTCGCCTAACAAGAAATACACTCTGCTTTTGAGAAAAGAGCACTCTTCTTCACTACTATGAGTCCTATGGGGTCCGAAGAGTGAGCTTGCTCAGAACAAAAGAACTGTGCTTCCTACGCACACAGGCCATATCTAGTTCAACTCTGCTTAGGAAACTGACAAAAACAGTAGCTCCTCTTCAGTCCAATACACTGTACTTGCTGGGAACAGACGCGAGTGCTATTTGCACTGTGTATGTCAACGGGAGCGCAATAGTGACTTTGCTTACCAGAAAACAACTCTTGCTCGTAGGACCAGAAACTGCATGTGATTCAACTCCATTTAAGACTGGGAAACAAATGCTATCTCGCCTTACAAGAAACACACTCTGCTTTTGAGAAAAGAGCACTCTTGTACTCTACTGTGTTTCCTATAGGGCCAGAACAGTGCGCTGCTCAGAACAAAAGAACTGTGCTTCCTACACACACGGGCCATATCTATCTAGTTCAACTCTGCTTAGGAAACTGACGAGAATCTAGCTCCTCTTCAGTCCAATACACTGTACTTGCTGGGAACAGACGCGAGTGCTTTTTGCAATGTGTACAGCAAAGGGAGCACAATAGTGACACTTCTTAACAGAAAACAACTCTGGTTCTTAGGACCAGAAACTGCATGTGATTCAACTCCACTTAGGACTGGGAAACAAACACTAGCTTGCCTTACAATAAACGAGCTCTGCTTTTGAGAAAAGGGCACACTTCTACTCTACTGTGTTTCCTATGGGGTCCGAACAGTGAGCTTGCTCAGAACAAAAGAACTGTGCTTCCTACACACGGGCCAAAACTAGTTCAATTCTGCTTAGGAAACTGACAAGAACAGTAGATCCCCTTCAGTCCAATACACTGTACTTGCTGGGAACAGACGCCAGTGCTATTTGCACTGTGTATGACAATGAGAGCGCAATAGTGACTCTTCTTACCACAAAACAACTCTTTCTATCTAGGACCAGAAACTGTATGGGATTCAACTCCATTTAGGACTGGGAAACAAATGCTAGCTTGCCTTACATGAAACACACTCTGCTTTTGAGAAAAGAACACTCTTCTACTCTACTGTGTTTCCTATAGGGCTAGAACAGTGAGCTTGCTCAGAACAAAAGAAATGTGCTTCATACACACACGGGCCATATCTAGTTCAACTCTGCTTAGGAACCTGACAAGAACAATAGATCCTCTTCAGTCCAATATACTGTACATGCTGGGAACAAATGCCAGTGCTATTTGCCCTGTGTATGACAATGGTAGCGCAATAGTGACTCTTCTTACCAGAAAATACTCTTGCTTGTAGGACCAGAAACTGCATGTGATTCAAATCCATTTAGGACTGGGAAACAAACATTAGCTCGCCTTGCAAGAAACACACTATGCTTTTGAGAAAAGAGTACTCTTCTACTCTACTGTGTTTCCTATAGGGCCAGAACAGTGAGCTTGCTCAGAACAAAAGAACTGTGCTTCCTAAGCACACGGGCCATATCTAGTTCAACTCTGCATCGGAAACTGAAAAGAACAGTAGATCCTCTTCAGTCCAATACACTGTACATGCTGGGAACAGACGCCAGTGCTATTTGCCCTATGTATGACAATGGGAGCGCAATAGTGACTCTTCTTACCAGAAAACAACTGTTGCTTGTAGGACCAAAAACTGCATGTGATTCAACTCCATTTAGGACTGGGAGAGAAACGCTAGCTCGCCTTACAAGAAACACACTCTGCTTTTGAGAAAAGAGCACTCTTCTACTCTACTGTGTTTCCTATAGGGCCAGTACAGTGAGCTTGCTCAGAACAAAAGAACTGTGCTTCCTACACACACGGGCCATATCTAGTTCAACTCTGCTTAGGAAACTGAAGAGAACAGTAGCTCCTCTTCAGTCCAATACACTGTACTTGCTGGGATCAGATGCCAGTGCTATTTGCACTGTGTATGACAATGGGAGCGCAATAGTGACTCTTCTTACCACAAAACAACTCTTGCTCCTAGGTCCAGAAACTGCATGGGATTCAACTCCATTTAGGACTGGGAAACAAACGCTAGCTTGCCTTACAAGAAGCACACTCTGCTTTGAGAAAAGAGCACTCTTCTAGTCTACTGTGTTTCCTATAGGGCCAGAACAGTGAGCTTGCTCAGAACACAAGAAATGTGCTTCATACACACGGGCCATATCTAGTTCAACTCTGCTTAGGAACCTGACAAAAACAGTAGCTCCTCTTCAGTCCAACACAGTACTTGCTGGGAACAGACACGAGTGCTATTTGCACTGTGTATGTCAACGGGAGCGCAATAGTGACTTTCCTTACCAGAAAACAACTCTTGCTCGTAGGACCAGAAACTGCATGTGATTCAACTCCATTTAGGACTGGGAATCAAACGCTAGCTCACGTAACAAGAAACACACTCTGCTTTTGAGAAAAGAGCACTCATCAACTCTACTGTGTTTCCTATCGGGCCAGAACAGTGAGCTTGCTCAGAACAAAAGAACTGTGCTTCCTGCACACACGGGCCATATCTAGTTCATCTCTGCTTAGGAACCTGACAAGAACAGTAGATCCTCTTCAGTCCAATACACTGTACATGCTGGGAACAGATGCCAGTGCTATTTGCCCTGTGTATGACAGTGGGAGCGCAATAGTGACTCTTCTTACCAGAAAAAACTCTTGCTCATAGGACCAGAAACTGCATGTGATTCAACTCCATTTAGGCCTGGGAAACAAATGCTAGCTTGCCTTACAAGAAACACACCCTGCTTTTGAGAAAAGAGCTCTCTTTTACTCTACTGTGACTCCTATAGGGCCAGAACAGTGAGCTTGCAAAGAACAAAAGATCTGTGCTTCCTAAACACACGGGCCATATGTACTTCAACTCTGCTTAGGAAACTGACGAGAACAGTAGCTCCTCTTCAGTCCAATACACTGTACTTGCTGCGAACAGACGTGAGCACTATTTGCACTGTGTACAGTAATAGGAGCACATAACTGACTTTTCTTACCAGAAGACAACTCTTGCTCTTAGGACCAGAAACTGCATGTGATTCAACTCCACTTAGGACTGGGAAACAAACGCTAGCTTGCCTTACAAGAAACACGCTCTGCTTTTGAGAATAGGCACAGTTCTACTCTACTGGGTTTCCTCTGGGGTCCGAACAGTGAGCTTGCTTAGAACAAAAGAACTGTGCTTCCTACACACACGGGCCATATCTAGTTCAACTCTGCTTAGGAAACTGACAAGAACAGTAGCTCCTCTTCAGTCCAATACACTGTACTTGTTGGGAACAGACGCGAGTGCTATTTGCACTGTGTATGTCAATGGGAGCGCAATAGTGACTTTCCTTACCAGAAAACAACTCTTGTTCATAGGACCAAAAACTGCATGTGATTCAACTCCATTTAGGACTGGGAAACAAACGCTAGCTCGCCTTACAATAAACACACTCTGCTTTTGAGAAAAGAGCACTCTTCTACTCTGCTGTGTTTCCTATTGGGTCCGAACAGTGAGCTTGCTCAGAACAAAAGAACTGTGCTTCCTATACACACGGGCCATATCTAGTTCAACTCTGCTTAGGAAACTGACAAGAACAGTAGCTCCTCTTCAGTCCAATACACTGTACTTGATTGGAACAGACGCAAGTGCTATTTGTACTGTATATGGATTTGGAGCGCAATAGTGACTCTTCTTACCAAAAAATAACTCTACTCGTAGGACCAGAAACTGCATGTGATTCAAATTCATTTAGGACTGGGAAACAAAAGCTAGCTCGCCTAACAAGAAATACACTCTGCTTTTGAGAAAAGAGCACTCTTCTTCACTACTATGAGTCCTATGGGGTCCGAAGTGTGAGCTTGCTCAGAACAAAAGAACTGTGCTTCCTACGCACACAGGCCATATCTAGTTCAACTCTGCTTAGGAAACTGACAAAAACAGTAGCTCCTCTTCAGTCCAATACACTGTACTTGCTGGGAACAGACGCGAGTGCTATTTGCACTGTGTATGTCAACGGGAGCGCAATAGTGACTTTGCTTACCAGAAAACAACTCTTGCTCGTAGGACCAGAAACTGCATGTGATTCAACTCCATTTAAGACTGGGAAACAAATGCTATCTCGCCTTACAAGAAACACACTCTGCTTTTGAGAAAAGAGCACTCTTGTACTCTACTGTGTTTCCTATAGGGCCAGAACAGTGAGCTGCTCAGAACAAAAGAACTGTGCTTCCTACACACACGGCCCATATCTATCTAGTTCAACTCTGCTTAGGAAACTGACGAGAATCTAGCTCCTCTTCAGTCCAATACACTGTACTTGCTGGGAACAGACGCGAGTGCTTTTTGCAATGTGTACAGCAAAGGGAGCACAATAGTGACACTTCTTAACAGAAAACAACTCTGGTTCTTAGGACCAGAAACTGCATGTGATTCAACTCCACTTAGGACTGGGAAACAAACACTAGCTTGCCTTACAATAAACGAGCTCTACTTTTGAGAAAAGGGCACACTTCTACTCTACTGTGTTTCCTATGGGGTCCGAACAGTGAGCTTGCTCAGAACAAAAGAACTGTGCTTCCTACACACGGGCCAAAACTAGTTCAATTCTGCTTAGGAAACTGACAAGAACAGTAGATCCCCTTCAGTCCAATACACTGTACTTGCTGGGAACAGACGCCAGTGCTATTTGCACTGTGCATGACAATGAGAGCGCAATAGTGACTCTTCTTACCACAAAACAACTCTTTCTATCTAGGACCAGAAACTGTATGGGATTCAACTCCATTTAGGACTGGGAAACAAATGCTAGCTTGCCTTACATGAAACACACTCTGCTTTGGAGAAAAGAACACTCTTCTACTCTACTGTGTTTCCTATAGGGCTAGAACAGTGAGCTTGCTCAGAACAAAAGAACTGTGCTTCATACACACACGGGCCATATCTAGTTCAACTCTGCTTAGGAACCTGACAAGAACAATAGATCCTCTTCAGTCCAATATACTGTACATGCTGGGAACAAATGCCAGTGCTATTTGCCCTGTGTATGACAATGGTAGCACAATAGTGACTCTTCTTACCAGAAAATACTCTTGCTTGTAGGACCAGAAACTGCATGTGATTCAAATCCATTTAGGACTGGGAAACAAACATTAGCTCGCCTTGCAAGAAACACACTATGCTTTTCAGAAAAGAGTACTCTTCTACTCTACTGTGTTTCCTATAGGGCCAGAACAGTGAGCTTGCTCAGAACAAAAGAACTGTGCTTCCTACGCACACGGGCCATATCTAGTTCAACTCTGCATCGGAAACTGACAAGAACAGTAGATCCTCTTCAGTCCAATACACTGTACATGCTGGGAACAGACGCCAGTGCTATTTGCCCTATGTATGACAAAGGGAGCGCAATAGTGACTCTTCTTACCAGAAAACAACTGTTGCTTGTAGGACCAAAAACTGCATGTGATTCAACTCCATTTAGGACTGGGAGAGAAACGCTAGCTCGCCTTACAAGAAACACACTCTGCTTTTGAGAAAAGAGCACTCTTCTACTCTACTGTGTTTCCTATAGGGCCAGTACAGTGAGCTTGCTCAGAACAAAAGAACTGTGCTTCCTACACAAATGGCTATATCCAGTTCAATTCTGCTTAGGAAACTGACAAGAACAGTAGCTCCTCTTCAGTCCAATACACTGTACTTGCTGGGAACAGATGCGAGTGCTATTTGCACTGTGTTTGGCAATGGGAGCGCAATAGTGACTTTCCTTACCAGAAAACAAATCTTGAGCGTAGGATCAAAAACTGCATGTGATTCAACTCCATTGAGGACTGGGAAACAAACACCAGCTCGCCTTACAAGAAACACACTCTTCTTTTGAGAAAAGAGCACTCTTCTACTCTACTGTGTTTCCTAAAGGGCCAGAACAGTGAGCATGCTCAGAACCAAAGAACTGTGCTTCCTGCACACACCGGCCATATCTAGTTCAACTATGCTTAGGAAACTGACAAGAACAGTAGCTCCTCCTTAGTCCAATACACTGTACTTGCTGGGAACAGATGCAAGTGCTATTTGCACTGTTTACGGCATTGGGAGCGCAATAGTGACTCTTTTTACCAGAAAACAACTCTTGCTCGTAGGACCAGAAACTGCATGTGATTCAACTCCATTTAGGACTGGGAAACAAATGCTATCTCGCCTTACAAGAAACACACTCTGCTTTTGAGAAAAGAGCTCTCTTTTACTCTACTGTGTTTCCTATAGGGCCAGAACAGTGAGCTTGCTCAGAAAAAAAGAACTGTGCTTCCTACACACACGGGCCATATCTAGTTCAACTCTGCTTAGGAAACTGAAGAGAACTATAGCTCCTCTTCAGTCCCATACACTGTACTTGCTGGGAACAGATGCCAGTGCTATTTGCACTGTGTATGACAATGGGAGCGCAATAGTGACTCTTCTTACCACAAAACAACTCTTGCTCCTAGGACCAGAAACTGCATGGGATTCAACTCCATTTAGGACTGGGAAACAAACGCTAGCTTGCCTTACAAGAAACGAGCTCTGCTTTTGAGAAAAGGGCACACTTCTACTCTACTGTTTTTCCTATGGGGTCCGAACAGTGAGCTTGCTCAGAACAAAAGAACTGTGCTTCCTACACACGGGCCAAAACTAGTTCAATTCTGCTTAGGAAACTGACAAGAACAGTAGATCCCCTTAGGTCCAATACACTGTACTTGCTGGGAACAGACGCCAGTGCTATTTGCACTGTGTATGACAATGAGAGCGCAATAGTGACTCTTCTTACCAAAAAACAACTCTTGTTCCTAGGACCAGAAACTGCATGGGATTCAACTCCATTTAGGACTGGGAAACAAACGCTAGCTCGCCTTACAAGAAACACACTCTGCTTTTGAGAAAAGAGCACTCTTCTACTCTACTGTGTTTCCTGTAGGGCCAGAACAGTGAGCTTGCTCAGAACACAAGAAATGTGCTTCATAAGCACGGGCCATATCTAGTTCAACTCTCCTTAGTAAACTGACAAGAACAGTAGCTCCTCTTCAGTCCAATACACTGTACTTGATTGGAACAGACGCAAGTGCTATTTGTACTGTGTATGGCATTGGGAGCGCAATAGTGACTCTTCTTACCAAACAATAACTCTACTCGTAAGACCAGAAACCTCATGTGATTCAAATTCATTTAGGACTGGGAAACAAAAGCTAGCTCGCCTTACAAGAAACACACTCTGCTTTTGAGAAAAGAGCACTCTTCTACTCTACTGTGTTTCCTATGGTGTCCGAACAGTGAGCTTGTTCAGAACAAAAGAACTGTGCTTCCTATACTCACGGGCCATATCTAGTTCAACTCTGCTTAGGAAACTGACAAGAACAGTAGCTCCTCATCAGTCCAATACACTGTACTTGATTGGAATAGACGCAAGTGCTATTTGTACTGTGTATGGCATTGGGAGCGCAATAGTGACACTTCTTACCAAAAAATAACTCTACTCGTATGACAAGAAACTGCATGTGATTCAAAATCATTTAGGACTGGGAAACAAAAAACTAGCTCGCCTTACAAGAAACACACTCTGCTTTTGAGAAAAGAGCGCTCTTCTTCTCTACTATGAGTCCTATGGGGTCCGAACAGTGAGCTTGCTCAGAACAAAAGAACTGTGCTTCCTACGCACACGGGCCATATGTAGTTCAATTCTGCTAACGAAACTGACAAAAACAGTAGCTCCTCTTCAGTCCAATACACTATACTTGCTGGGAACAGATGCGAGTGCTATTTGCACTGTGTATGGCAATGGGAGCGCAATAGTGACTTTCCTTACCAGAAAACAACTCTTGGGTGTAGGACCAAAAACTGTATGTGATTCAACTCCATTTAGGACTGGGAAACAAACGCTAGCTCGCCTTACAAGAAACACACTCTGCTTTTGAGAAAAGAGCACTCTTCTACTCTACTGTGTTTCCTATAGGGCCAGAACAGTGAGATTGCTCAGAAGAAAAGAACTGTGCTTCCTACACACATGGGCCATATCTAGTTCAACTCTGCTTATGAAACTGACAAGTACAGTAGCTTCCCTTTAGTCCAATACACTATACTTGCTGGGAACAGACGCGAGTGCTATTTGCACTGTGTACGGCATTGGGAGCACAATAGTGACTCTTTTTACCAGAAAACAACTCTTGCTCGTAGGACCAGAAACTGCATGTGATTCAACTCCATTTAGGACTGGGAAACAAATGCTATCTCGCCTTACAAGAAACACACTCTGCTTTTGAGAAAAGAGCACTCTTGTACTCTACTGTGTTTCCTATAGTGCCAGAACAGTGAGCTTGCTCAGAACAAAAGAACTGTGCTTCCTACACACACGGGCCATATCTATCTAGTTCAACTCTGCTTAGGAAACTGACGAGAACCGTAGCTCCTCTTCAGTCCAATACACTGTACTTGCTGGGAACAGACGCGAGTGCTTTTTGCACTGTGTACAGCAATGGGAGCGCAATAGTGACTCTTCTTACCAGAAAACAACTCTGGTTCTTAGGACCAGAAACTGCATGTGATTCAACTCCACTTAGGACTGAGAAACAAACGCTAGCTTGCCTTACAAGAAACAAGCTCTGATTTGAGAAAAGGGCACACTTCTACTCTACTGTGTTTCCTATGGGTTCCGAACAGTGAGCTTGCTCAGAAAAAAAGATCTGTGCTTCCTACACACACGGCCCATATCTAGTTCAGTTCTGCTTAGGAAATTGACAAGAACAGTAGATCCCTTTCAGTCCAATACACTGTACTTGGTGGGAACAGACACCAGTGCTATATGCAATGTGTATGACAATTAGAGCGCAATAGTGACTCTTCTTACCACAAAACAACTCTTGCTCCTAGGACCAGAAACTGCATGGGATTCAACTCCATTTAGGACTGGGAAACAAACGCTAGCTTGCCTTACAAGAAACACACTCTGCTTTTGAGAAAAGAGCACTCTTCTACTCTACTGTGTTTCCTATAGGGCCAGAACAGTGAGCTTGCTCAGAACAAAAGAAATGTGCTTCATACACACACGGGCCATATTTAGTTCAACTCTGCTTAGGAACCTGACAAGAACAATAGACCCTCTTCAGTCCAATCTACTGTACATGCTGGGAACAGACGCCAGTGCTATTTGCCCTATGTATGACAATGGGAGCGCAATAGTGACTCTTCTTATCAGAAAACAACTGTTGCTTGTAGGACCAAAAACTGCATGTGATTCAACTCCATTTAGGACTGGGAGAGAAACGCTAGCTCGCCTTACAAGAAACACACTCTGCTTTTTAGAAAAGAGCACTCTTCTACTCTACTGTGTTTCCTATAGGGCCAGTACAGTGAGCTTGCTCAGAACAAAAGAACTGTGCTTCCTACACACATGGGCCATATCTAGTTCAACTCTGCTTAGGAAACTGAAGAGAACAGTAGCTCCTCTTCAGTCCAATACACTGTACTTGCTGGGATCAGATGCCAGCGCTATTTGCACTGTGTATGACAATGGGAGCGCAATAGTGACTCTTCTTACCACAAAACAACTCTTACTCCTAGGTCCAGAAACTGCATGGGATTCAACTCCATTTAGGACTGGGAAACAAACGCTAGCTGGCCTTACAAGAAACACACTCTGCTTTGAGAAAAGAGCACTCTTCTAGTCTACTGTGTTTCCTATAGGGCCAGAACAGTGAGCTTGCTCAGAACACAAGAAATGTGCTTCATACACACGGGCCATATCTAGTTCAACTCTGCTTAGGAAACTGACAAAAACAGTAGCTCCTCTTCAGTCCAACACAGTACTTGCTGGGAACAGACACGAGTGCTATTTGCACTGTGTATGTCAACGGGAGCGCAATAGTGACTTTCCTTACCAGAAAACAACTCTTGCTTGTAGGACCAAAAACTGCATGTGATTCAACTCCATTTAGGACTGGGAAACAAACGCTGGCTCGCCTTACAAGAAACCCACTCTGCTTTTGAGAAAAGAGCACTCTTCTACTCTACTGTGTTTCCTATAGGGCCAGTACAGTGAGCTTGCTCAGAACAAAAGAACTGTGCTTCCTACACAAATGGCCATATCCAGTTCAATTCTGCTAAGGAAACTGACAAGAACAGTAGCTCCTCTTCAGTCCAATACACTGTACTTGCTGGGAACAGATGCGAGTGCTATTTGCACTGTGTTTGGCAATGGGAGCGCAATAGTGACTTTCCTTACCAGAAAACAAATCTTGAGCGTAGGATCAAAAACTGCATGTGATTCAACTCCATTGAGGACTGGGAAACAAACACCAGCTCGTCTTACAAGAAACACACTCTGCTTTTGAGAAAAGAGCACTCTTCTACTCTACTGTGTTTCCTATAGGGCCAGAACAGTGAGCATGCTCAGAACCAAAGAACTGTGCTTCCTGCACACACCGGCCATATCTAGTTCAACTATGCTTAGGAAACTGACAAGAACAGTAGCTCCTCCTTAGTCCACTACACTGTACTTGCTGGGAACAGATGCAAGTGCTATTTGCACTGTTTACGGCATTGGGAGCGCAATAGTGACTCTTTTTACCAGAAAACAACTCTTGCTCGTAGGACCAGAAACTGCATGTGATTCAACTCCATTTAGGACTGGGAAACAAATGCTATCTCGCCTTACAAGAAACACACTCTGCTTTTGAGAAAAGAGCTCTCTTTTACTCTACTGTGTTTCCTATAGAGCCAGAACAGTGAGCTTGCTCAGAACAAAAGAACTGTGCTTCCTACACACACGGGCCATATCTAGTTCAACTCTGCTTAGGAAACTGAAGAGAACAGTAGCTCCTCTTCAGTCCCATACACTGTACTTGCTGGGAACAGATGCCAGTGCTATTTGCACTGTGTATGACAATGGGAGCACAATAGTGACTCTTCTTACCACAAAACAACTCTTGCTCCTAGGACCAGAAACTGCATGGGATTCAACTCCATTTAGGACTGGGAAACAAACGCTAGCTTGCCTTACAAGAAACGAGCTCTGCTTTTGAGAAAAGGGCACACTTCTACTCTACTGTGTTTCCTATGGGGTCCGAACAGTGAGCTTGCTCAGAACAAAAGAACTGTGCTTCCTACACACGGGCCAAAACTAGTTCAATTCTCCTTAGGAAACTGACAAGAACAGTAGATCCCCTTCAGTCCAATACACTGTACTTGTTGGGAACAGACGCCAGTGCTATTTGCACTGTGTATGACAATGAGAACGCAATAGTGACTCTTCTTACCAAAAAACAACTCTTGTTCCTAGGACCAGAAACTGCATGGGATTCAACTCCATTTAGGACTGGGAAACAAACGCTAGCTCGCCTTACAAGAAACACACTCTGCTTTTGAGAAAAGAGCACTCTTCTACTCTACTGTGTTTCCTGTAGGGCAAGAACAGTGAGCTTGCTCAGAACAAAAGAAATGTGCTTCATACACACACGGGCCATATCTAGTTCAACTCTGCATAAGAAACTGACAAGAACAGTAGATCCTCTTCAGTCCAATACACTGTACATGCTGGGAACAGACGCCAGTGCTATTTGCCCTATGTATGACAATGGGAGCGCAATAGTGACTCTTTTTACCAGAATACAACTCTTGCTCGTAGGAACAGAAACTGCATGTGATTCAAC
The DNA here is from genome assembly GCF_949786415.1 of Peromyscus eremicus. Lineage (NCBI taxonomy): Eukaryota > Metazoa > Chordata > Mammalia > Rodentia > Cricetidae > Peromyscus > Peromyscus eremicus. The sequence goes on from NW_026736010.1 coordinate 39,325, forward strand.
TCCATTTAGGACTGGGAAACAAATGCTGTCTCGCCTTACAAGAAACACACTCTGCTTTTGAGAAAAGAGCACTCTTGTACTCTACTGGGTTTCCTATAAGGCCAGAACAGTGAGCTTGCTCAGAACAAAAGAACTGTGCTTCCTACACACACGGCCATATCTAGTTCAACTCTGCTTAGGAAACTGACGAGAATAGTAGCTCCTCTTCAGTCCAATACACTGTACTTGCTGGGAACAGACGAGTGCTATTTGTACTGTGTACAGCAATGGGAGCACAATAGTGACCCTTCTTACCAGAAAACAACTCTGGCTCTTAGGACCAGAAACTGCATGTGATTCAACTCCACTTAGGACTGGGAAACAAACGCTAGCTTGCCTTACAAGAAACAAGCTCTGATTTGAGAAAAGGGCACACTTCTACTCTACTGTGTTTCTTATGGGTTCCGAACAGTGAGCTTGCTCAGAAAAAAAGATCTGTGCTTCCTACACACACGGGCCATACCTAGTTCAATTCTGCTTAGGAATTTGACAAGAACAGTAGATCCCCTTCAGTCCAATACACTGTACTTGGTGGGAACAGACGCCAGTGCTATATGCACTGTATATGACAATTGGAGCGCAATAGTTACTCTTCTTACCACAAAACAACTCTTGCACCTAGGAACAGAAACTGCATGGGATTCAACTCCATTTAGGACTGGGAAACAAATGCTAGCTTGCCTTACAAGAAACACACTCTGCTTTTGAGAAAAGAGCACTCTTTTACTCTACTGTGTTTCCTATAGGGCCAGAACAGTGAGCTTGCTCAGAACAAAACAAATGTGCTTCATACACACACGGGCCATATCTAGTTCAACTCTGCTTAGGAACCTGACAAGAACAGTAGATCCTCTTCAGTCCAATACACTGTACATGCTTGGAACAAATGCCAGTTCTATTTGCCATGTGTATGACAATGGGAGCGCAATAGTGACTCTTCTTACCAGAAAATACTCTTGCTTGTAGGACCAGAAACTGCATGTGATTCAACTCCATTTAGGACTGGGAAACAAAAGCTAACTCGCCTTACAAGAAATACACTCTGCTTTTGAGAAAAGAGCACTGTTCTTCTCTACTATGTGTTCTATGGGGTCTGAACAGTGAGCTTGCTCAGAACAAAAGAACTGTGCTTCCTACGCACACGGGCCATATCTAGTTCAACTCTGCTTAGGAAACTGACAAGAACAGTAGCTCCTCTTCAGTCCAATACACTGTACTTGCTGGGAAGAGACGCGAGTGCTATTTGCACTGTGTATGTCAACGGGAGCGCAATAGTGACTTTCCTTACCAGAAAACAACTCTTGCTCATAGGACCAAAAACTGCATGTGATTCAACTCCATTTAGGACTGGGAAACAAACACTGGCTCGCCTTACAAGAAACACACTCTGCTTTTGAGAAAAAAGCACTCTTCTACTCTACTGTGTTTCCTATAGGGCCAGTAGAGTGAGCTTGTTCAGAACAAAAGAATTGTGCTTCCTACACAAATGGCCATATCCAGTTCAATTCTGCTTAGGAAACTGACAAGAACAGTAGCTCCTCTTCTGTCCAATACACTGTACTTGCTGGGAACAGATGCGAGTGTTATTTGCACTGTGTTTGGCAATGGGAGCACAATAGTGTCTTTCCTTACCAGAAAACAACTCTTGCACGTAGGACCAAAAACTGCATGTGATTCAACTCCATTGAGGACTGGGAAACAAACACCAGCTCGCCTTACAAGAAACATACTCTTCTTTTGAGAAAAGAGCACTCTTCTACTCTACTGTGTTTCCTACAGGGCCAGAACAGTGAGCTTGCTCAGAACAAAAGAACTGTGCTTCCTGCACACACGGGCCATATCTAGTTCAACTCTGCTTAGGAAACTGACAAGAACAGTAGCTCCTCTTCAGTCCAATACACTGTACTTGATTGGAACAGACGCAAGTGCTATTTGTACTGTGTATGGCATTGGGAGCGCAATAGTTACTCTTCTTACCAAAAAATAACTGTACTCGTAGGACCAGAAACTGCATGTGATTCAACTCCATTTAGGACTGGGAAACAAATGTAATCTCGCCTTACAAGAAATACACTCTGCTTTTGAAAAAAGAGCACTCTTGTACTCTACTGTGTTTCCTATAGGGCCAGAACAGTGAGCTTGCTCAGAACAAAAGAAATGTGCTTCATACACACACGGGCCATATCTAGTTCAATTCCGCTAAAGAAACTGACAAGAACAGTAGCTCCTCTTCAGTCCAATACACTGTACTTGCTGGGAACAGACGCGAGTGCTATTTGCACTGTGTATGTCAACAGGAGCGCAATAGTGATTTTCCTTACCAGAAAACAACTCTTGCTCATAGGACCAAAAACTGCATGTGATTCAACTCCATTTAGGACTGGGAAACAAATGTAATCTCGCCTTACAAGAAACACACTCTGCTTTTGAGAAAAGAGCACTCTTCTACTCTACTGTGTTTCCTATAGTGCCAGAACAGTGAGCTTGCTCAGAACAAAAGAACTGAGCTTCCTACACACACGGGCCATATCTAGTTCAACTCTGCATCGGAAACTTACAAGAACAATAGATCCTCTTCAGTCCAATACACTGTACATGCTGGGAACAGAAGCCAGTGCTATTTGCCCTCTGTATGACAATGGGAGTGCAATAGTGACTCTTCTTACCAGAAAACAACTCTTGCTCGTAGGACCAAAAACTGCATGGGATTCAACTCCATTTAGGACTGGGAAAGAAACGCTAGCTCGCCTTACAAGAAACACACTCTGCTTTTGAGAAAAGAGCACTCTTCTACTCTACGGTGTTTCTTATAAGGCCAGAACAGTGAGCTTGCTCAGAACAAAAGAACTGTGCTTCCTACACACACGGGCCATATCTAGTTCAACTCTGCTTATGAAACTGAAGAGAACAGTAGCTCCTCCTCAGTCCAATACACTGTACTTGCTGAGAACAGATGCCAGTGCTATTTGCACTGTGTATGACAATGGGAGCGCAATAGTGACTCTTCTTACCACAAAACAACTCTTGCTCCTAGGACCAGAAACTGCATGGAATTCAACTCCATTTAGGACTGGGAAACAAATGCTAGCTTGCCTTACAAGAAACACACTCTGCTTTTGAGAAAAGAGCACTCTTCTACTCTACTGTGTTTCCTATAGGGCCAGAACAGAGAGTTTGCTCAGAACAAAAGAACTGTGCTTCCTGCACACACGGCCATATCTAGTTCAACTCTGCTTAGGAAACTGAAAAGAACAGTAGCTCCTCTTCAGTCCAATACACTGTACTTGCTGGGAACAGACGCGAGTGCTATTTGCACTGTGTACGGCATTGGGAGCGCAATAGTGACTCTTTTTTACCAGAAAACAACTCTGTATCTTAGGAACAGAAACTGCATGTGATTCAACTCCACTTAGGACTGGGAAACAAACGCTAGCTTGCCTTACAAGAAACGAGCTCTGCTTTTGAGAAAAGGGCACACTTCTACTCTACTGTGTTTCCTATGGGGTCCGAACAGTGAGCTTGCTCAGAACAAAAGAACTGTGCTTCCTACACACACGGGCCATATCTAGTTCAATTCTGTTTAGGAAACTGACAAGAACAGTAGATCCTGTTCAGTCCAACATACTGTACTTGCTGAGAACAGACGCCAGTGCTATTTGAACTGTGTATGACAGTGGGAGCGCAATAGTGACTCTTCTTACCACAAAAGAACTCTTGCTCCTAGGACCAGAAACTGCATGGGATTCAACTCCATTTAGACTGGGAAAGAAAGGCTAGATAGCCTTACAAGAAACAAACTCTGCTTTTGAGAAAAGAGCACTCTTGTACTCTACTGTGTTTTCTATAGTGCCAGAACAGTGAGCTTGCTCAGAACAAAAGAAATGTGCCTCATACACACACGGGCCATATCTAGTTCAACTCTGCTTAGGAACCTGACAAGAACAATAGATCCTCTTCAGTCCAATACACTGTACATGCTGGGAACAAATGCCAGTGCTATTTGCCCTTTGTATGACAATGGTAGCGCAATAGTGACTCTTCTTACCAGAAAATACTCTTGCTTGTAGGACCAGAAACTGCATGTGATTCAACTCCATTTAGGACTGGGAAACAAACGCCAGCTCGCCTTACAAGAAACACACTCTGCTTTTGAGAAAAGAGTACTCTTCTACTCTACTGTGTTTCCTATAGGGCCAGAACAGTAAGCTTGCTCAGAACAAAAGAAATGTGCTTCCTAAACACAGGGGCCATATCTAGTTCAACTCTTCATCGGAAACTGACAAGAACAGTAGATCCTCTTCAATCCAATACACTGTACATGCTGGGAACAGACGCCAGTGCTATTTGCCCTGTGTAGGACAATGGGAGCGAAATTGTGACTCTTCTTACCAGAAAACAACTCTTGATCGTAGTACCAGAAACAGCATGTGATTCAACTCCATTTAGGTCTGGGAAGCAAACGCTAGCTCGCATTACAAGAAACACACTCTGCTTTTGAGAAAAGAGCACTCTTCTACTCTATTGTGTTTCCTATGGGGTCCGAACAGTGAGCTTGCTAAGAACAAATGATCTGTGCTTCCTATACACACCGGCCATATCTAGTTCAACTCTGCTTAGGAAACTAACAAGAACAGTAGCTCCTCTTCAGCCCAATACACTGTACTTGATTGGAACAGATGCAAGTGCTATTTGTACTGTGTATGGCATTGGGAGCTCAAAAGTGACTCTCTTACCAAAAAATAACTCTACTCGTAGGACCAGAAACTGCATGTGATTCAAATTCATTTAGGACTGGGAAACAAAAGCTAGCTCGCCTTACAAGAAATACACTCTGCTTTTGAGAAAAGAGCACTCTTCTTCTCTACTATGTGTCCTATGGGGTCCGAAAAGTGAGCTTGCTCAGAACAAAAGAACTGTGCTTCCTCACAAATGGCCATATCCAGTTCAATCCTGCATAGGAAACTGACAAGAACCGTAGCCCCTCTTCAGTCCAATACACTGTACTTGCTGGGAACAGATGCAAGTGCTATTTGCACTGTGTTTGGCAATGGGAGCACAATAGTGACTTTCCTTACCAGAAAAGAACTCTTGCGCGTAGGACCAAAAACTGCATGTGATTCAACTACATTTAGGACTGGGAAACAAACACCAACTCGCCTTACAAGAAACATACTCTGCTTTTGAGAAAAGAGCACTCTTCTACTCTACTGTGTTTCCTATAGTGCCAGAAGAGTGAGCTTGCTCAGAACAAAAGAACTGTGCTTCCTTCACACACGGCCATATCTAGTTCAACTCTGCTTAGGAAACTGACAAGAACAGTAGCTCCTCTTCAGTCCAATACACTGTACTTGATTGGAACAGACGCAAGTGCTATTTGTACTGTATATGGATTTGGAGCGCAATAGTGACTCTTCTTACCAAAAAATAACTCTACTCGTAGGACCAGAAACTGCATGTGATTCAAATTCATTTAGGACTGGGAAACAAAAGCTAGCTCGCCTAACAAGAAATACACTCTGCTTTTGAGAAAAGAGCACTCTTCTTCACTACTATGAGTCCTATGGGGTCCGAAGTGTGAGCTTGCTCAGAACAAAAGAACTGTGCTTCCTACGCACACAGGCCATATCTAGTTCAACTCTGCTTAGGAAACTGACAAAAACAGTAGCTCCTCTTCAGTCCAATACACTGTACTTGCTGGGAACAGACGCGAGTGCTATTTGCACTGTGTATGTCAACGGGAGCGCAATAGTGACTTTGCTTACCAGAAAACAACTCTTGCTCGTAGGACCAGAAACTGCATGTGATTCAACTCCATTTAAGACTGGGAAACAAATGCTATCTCGCCTTACAAGAAACACACTCTGCTTTTGAGAAAAGAGCACTCTTGTACTCTACTGTGTTTCCTATAGGGCCAGAACAGTGAGCTGCTCAGAACAAAAGAACTGTGCTTCCTACACACACGGCCCATATCTATCTAGTTCAACTCTGCTTAGGAAACTGACGAGAATCTAGCTCCTCTTCAGTCCAATACACTGTACTTGCTGGGAACAGACGCGAGTGCTTTTTGCAATGTGTACAGCAAAGGGAGCACAATAGTGACACTTCTTAACAGAAAACAACTCTGGTTCTTAGGACCAGAAACTGCATGTGATTCAACTCCACTTAGGACTGGGAAACAAACACTAGCTTGCCTTACAATAAACGAGCTCTGCTTTTGAGAAAAGGGCACACTTCTACTCTACTGTGTTTCCTATGGGGTCCGAACAGTGAGCTTGCTCAGAACAAAAGAACTGTGCTTCCTACACACGGGCCAAAACTAGTTCAATTCTGCTTAGGAAACTGACAAGAACAGTAGATCCCCTTCAGTCCAATACACTGTACTTGCTGGGAACAGACGCCAGTGCTATTTGCACTGTGCATGACAATGAGAGCGCAATAGTGACTCTTCTTACCACAAAACAACTCTTTCTATCTAGGACCAGAAACTGTATGGGATTCAACTCCATTTAGGACTGGGAAACAAATGCTAGCTTGCCTTACATGAAACACACTCTGCTTTGGAGAAAAGAACACTCTTCTACTCTACTGTGTTTCCTATAGGGCTAGAACAGTGAGCTTGCTCAGAACAAAAGAAATGTGCTTCATACACACACGGGCCATATCTAGTTCAACTCTGCTTAGGAACCTGACAAGAACAATAGATCCTCTTCAGTCCAATATACTGTACATGCTGGGAACAAATGCCAGTGCTATTTGCCCTGTGTATGACAATGGTAGCACAATAGTGACTCTTCTTACCAGAAAATACTCTTGCTTGTAGGACTAGAAACTGCATGTGATTCAAATCCATTTAGGACTGGGAAACAAACATTAGCTCGCCTTGCAAGAAACACACTATGCTTTTCAGAAAAGAGTACTCTTCTACTCTACTGTGTTTCCTATAGGGCCAGAACAGTGAGCTTGCTCAGAACAAAAGAACTGTGCTTCCTACGCACACGGGCCATATCTAGTTCAACTCTGCATCGGAAACTGACAAGAACAGTAGATTCTCTTCAGTCCAATACACTGTACATGCTGGGAACAGACGCCAGTGCTATTTGCCCTATGTATGACAAAGGGAGCGCAATAGTGACTCTTCTTACCAGAAAACAACTGTTGCTTGTAGGACCAAAAACTGCATGTGATTCAACTCCATTTAGGACTGGGAGAGAAACGCTAGCTCGCCTTACAAGAAACACACTCTGCTTTTGAGAAAAGAGCACTCTTCTACTCTACTGTGTTTCCTATAGGGCCAGTACAGTGAGCTTGCTCAGAACAAAAGAACTGTGCTTCCTACACAAATGGCTATATCCAGTTCAATTCTGCTTAGGAAACTGACAAGAACAGTAGCTCCTCTTCAGTCCAATACACTGTACTTGCTGGGAACAGATGCGAGTGCTATTTGCACTGTGTTTGGCAATGGGAGCGCAATAGTGACTTTCCTTACCAGAAAACAAATCTTGAGCGTAGGATCAAAAACTGCATGTGATTCAACTCCATTGAGGACTGGGAAACAAACACCAGCTCGCCTTACAAGAAACACACTCTTCTTTTGAGAAAAGAGCACTCTTCTACTCTACTGTGTTTCCTAAAGGGCCAGAACAGTGAGCATGCTCAGAACCAAAGAACTGTGCTTCCTGCACACACCGGCCATATCTAGTTCAACTATGCTTAGGAAACTGACAAGAACAGTAGCTCCTCCTTAGTCCAATACACTGTACTTGCTGGGAACAGATGCAAGTGCTATTTGCACTGTTTACGGCATTGGGAGCGCAATAGTGACTCTTTTTACCAGAAAACAACTCTTGCTCGTAGGACCAGAAACTGCATGTGATTCAACTCCATTTAGGACTGGGAAACAAATGCTATCTCGCCTTACAAGAAACACACTCTGCTTTTGAGAAAAGAGCTCTCTTTTACTCTACTGTGTTTCCTATAGGGCCAGAACAGTGAGCTTGCTCAGAAAAAAAGAACTGTGCTTCCTACACACACGGGCCATATCTAGTTCAACTCTGCTTAGGAAACTGAAGAGAACTATAGCTCCTCTTCAGTCCCATACACTGTACTTGCTGGGAACAGATGCCAGTGCTATTTGCACTGTGTATGACAATGGGAGCGCAATAGTGACTCTTCTTACCACAAAACAACTCTTGCTCCTAGGACCAGAAACTGCATGGGATTCAACTCCATTTAGGACTGGGAAACAAACGCTAGCTTTCCTTACAAGAAACGAGCTCTGCTTTTGAGAAAAGGGCACACTTCTACTCTACTGTTTTTCCTATGGGGTCCGAACAGTGAGCTTGCTCAGAACAAAAGAACTGTGCTTCCTACACACGGGCCAAAACTAGTTCAATTCTGTTTAGGAAACTGACAAGAACAGTAGATTCCCTTAGGTCCAACACACTGTACTTGCTGGGAACAGACGCCAGTGCTATTTGCACTGTGTATGACAATGAGAGCGCAATAGTGACTCTTCTTACCAAAAAACAACTCTTGTTCCTAGGACCAGAAACTGCATGGGATTCAACTCCATTTAGGACTGGGAAACAAACGCTAGCTCGCCTTACAAGAAACACACTCTGCTTTTGAGAAAAGAGCACTCTTCTACTCTACTGTGTTTCCTGTAGGGCCAGAACAGTGAGCTTGCTCAGAACACAAGAAATGTGCTTCATAAGCACGGGCCATATCTAGTTCAACTCTCCTTAGTAAACTGACAAGAACAGTAGCTCCTCTTCAGTCCAATACACTGTACTTGATTGGAACAGACGCAAGTGCTATTTGTACTGTGTATGGCATTGGGAGCGCAATAGTGACTCTTCTTACCAAACAATAACTCTACTCGTAAGACCAGAAACCTCATGTGATTCAAATTCATTTAGGACTGGGAAACAAAAGCTAGCTCGCCTTACAAGAAACACACTCTGCTTTTGAGAAAAGAGCACTCTTCTACTCTACTGTGTTTCCTATGTGTCCGAACAGTGAGCTTGTTCAGAAAAAAAGAACTGTGCTTCCTATACTCACGGGCCATATCTAGTTCAACTCTGCTTAGGAAACTGACAAGAACAGTAGCTCCTCATCAGTCCAATACACTGTACTTGATTGGAATAGACGCAAGTGCTATTTGTACTGTGTATGGCATTGGGAGCGCAATAGTGACACTTCTTACCAAAAAATAACTCTACTCGTATGACAAGAAACTGCATGTGATTCAAAATCATTTAGGACTGGGAAACAAAAAACTAGCTCGCCTTACAAGAAACACACTCTGCTTTTGAGAAAAGAGCGCTCTTCTTCTCTACTATGAGTCCTATGGGGTCCGAACAGTGAGCTTGCTCAGAACAAAAGAACTGTGCTTCCTACGCACACGGGCCATATGTAGTTCAATTCTGCTAACGAAACTGACAAAAACAGTAGCTCCTCTTCAGTCCAATACACTATACTTGCTGGGAACAGATGCGAGTGCTATTTGCACTGTGTATGGCAATGGGAGCGCAATAGTGACTTTCCTTACCAGAAAACAACTCTTGGGTGTAGGACCAAAAACTGTATGTGATTCAACTCCATTTAGGACTGGGAAACAAACGCTAGCTCGCCTTACAAGAAACACACTCTGCTTTTGAGAAAAGAGCACTCTTCTACTCTACTGTGTTTCCTATAGGGCCAGAACAGTGAGATTGCTCAGAAGAAAAGAACTGTGCTTCCTACACACATGGGCCATATCTAGTTCAACTCTGCTTATGAAACTGACAAGTACAGTAGCTTCTCTTTAGTCCAATACACTATACTTGCTGGGAACAGACGCGAGTGCTATTTGCACTGTGTACGGCATTGGGAGCACAATAGTGACTCTTTTTACCAGAAAACAACTCTTGCTCGTAGGACCAGAAACTGCATGTGATTCAACTCCATTTAGGACTGGGAAACAAATGCTATCTCGCCTTACAAGAAACACACTCTGCTTTTGAGAAAAGAGCACTCTTGTACTCTACTGTGTTTCCTATAGTGCCAGAACAGTGAGCTTGCTCAGAACAAAAGAACTGTGCTTCCTACACACACGGGCCATATCTATCTAGTTCAACTCTGCTTAGGAAACTGACGAGAACCGTAGCTCCTCTTCAGTCCAATACACTGTACTTGCTGGGAACAGACGCGAGTGCTTTTTGCACTGTGTACAGCAATGGGAGCGCAATAGTGACTCTTCTTACCAGAAAACAACTCTGGTTCTTAGGACCAGAAACTGCATGTGATTCAACTCCACTTAGGACTGAGAAACAAACGCTAGCTTGCCTTACAAGAAACAAGCTCTGATTTGAGAAAAGGGCACACTTCTACTCTACTGTGTTTCCTATGGGTTCCGAACAGTGAGCTTGCTCAGAAAAAAAGATCTGTGCTTCCTACACACACGGCCCATATCTAGTTCAGTTCTGCTTAGGAAATTGACAAGAACAGTAGATCCCTTTCAGTCCAATACACTGTACTTGGTGGGAACAGACACCAGTGCTATATGCAATGTGTATGACAATTAGAGCGCAATAGTGACTCTTCTTACCACAAAACAACTCTTGCTCCTAGGACCAGAAACTGCATGGGATTCAACTCCATTTAGGACTGGGAAACAAACGCTAGCTTGCCTTACAAGAAACACACTCTGCTTTTGAGAAAAGAGCACTCTTCTACTCTACTGTGTTTCCTATAGAGCCAGAACAGTGAGCTTGCTCAGAACAAAAGAAATGTGCTTCATACACACACGGGCCATATTTAGTTCAACTCTGCTTAGGAACCTGACAAGAACAATAGACCCTCTTCAGTCCAATCTACTGTACATGCTGGGAACAGACGCCAGTGCTATTTGCCCTATGTATGACAATGGGAGCGCAATAGTGACTCTTCTTATCAGAAAACAACTGTTGCTTGTAGGACCAAAAACTGCATGTGATCCAACTCCATTTAGGACTGGGAGAGAAACGCTAGCTCGCCTTACAAGAAACACACTCTGCTTTTTAGAAAAGAGCACTCTTCTACTCTACTGTGTTTCCTATAGGGCCAGTACAGTGAGCTTGCTCAGAACAAAAGAACTGTGCTTCCTACACACATGGGCCATATCTAGTTCAACTCTGCTTAGGAAACTGAAGAGAACAGTAGCTCCTCTTCAGTCCAATACACTGTACTTGCTGGGATCAGATGCCAGCGCTATTTGCACTGTGTATGACAATGGGAGCGCAATAGTGACTCTTCTTACCACAAAACAACTCTTACTCCTAGGTCCAGAAACTGCATGGGATTCAACTCCATTTAGGACTGGGAAACAAACGCTAGCTTGCCTTACAAGAAACACACTCTGCTTTGAGAAAAGAGCACTCTTCTAGTCTACTGTGTTTCCTATAGGGCCAGAACAGTGAGCTTGCTCAGAACACAAGAAATGTGCTTCATACACACGGGCCATATCTAGTTCAACTCTGCTTAGGAAACTGACAAAAACAGTAGCTCCTCTTCAGTCCAACACAGTACTTGCTGGGAACAGACACGAGTGCTATTTGCCTTGTGTATGTCAACGGGAGCGCAATAGTGACTTTCCTTACCAGAAAACAACTCTTGCTCGTAGGACCAAAAACTGCATGTGATTCAACTCCATTTAGGACTGGGAAACAAACGCTGGCTCGCCTTACAAGAAACACACTCTGCTTTTGAGAAAAGAGCACTCTTCTACTCTACTGTGTTTCCTATAGGGCCAGTACAGTGAGCTTGCTCAGAACAAAAGAACTGTGCTTCCTACACAAATGGCCATATCCAGTTCAATTCTGCTAAGGAAACTGACAAGAACAGTAGCTCCTCTTCAGTCCAATACACTGTACTTGCTGGGAACAGATGCGAGTGCTATTTGCACTGTGTTTGGCAATGGGAGCGCAATAGTGACTTTCCTTACCAGAAAACAAATCTTGAGCGTAGGATCAAAAACTGCATGTGATTCAACTCCAATGAGGACTGGGAAACAAACACCAGCTCGTCTTACAAGAAACACACTCTGCTTTTGAGAAAAGAGCACTCTTCTACTCTACTGTGTTTCCTATAGGGCCAGAACAGTGAGCATGCTCAGAACCAAAGAACTGTGTTTCCTGCACACACCGGCCATATCTAGTTCAACTATGCTTAGGAAACTGACAAGAACAGTAGCTCCTCCTTAGTCCACTACACTGTACTTGCTGGGAACAGATGCAAGTGCTATTTGCACTGTTTACGGCATTGGGAGCACAATAGTGACTCTTTTTACCAGAAAACAACTCTTGCTCGTAGGACCAGAAACTGCATGTGATTCAACTCCATTTAGGACTGGGAAACAAATGCTATCTCGCCTTACAAGAAACACACTCTGCTTTTGAGAAAAGAGCTCTCTTTTACTCTACTGTGTTTCCTATAGAGCCAGAACAGTGAGCTTGCTCAGAACAAAAGAACTGTGCTTCCTACACACACGGGCCATATCTAGTTCAACTCTGCTTAGGAAACTGAAGAGAACAGTAGCTCCTCTTCAGTCCCATACACTGTACTTGCTGGGAACAGATGCCAGTGCTATTTGCACTGTGTATGACAATGGGAGCGCAATAGTGACTCTTCTTACCACAAAACAACTCTTGCTCCTAGGACCAGAAACTGCATGGGATTCAACTCCATTTAGGACTGGGAAACAAACGCTAGCTTGCCTTACAAGAAACGAGCTCTGCTTTTGAGAAAAGGGCACACTTCTACTCTACTGTGTTTCCTAAGGGGTCCGAACAGTGAGCTTGCTCAGAACAAAAGAACTGTGCTTCCTACACACGGGCCAAAACTAGTTCAATTCTGCTTAGGAAACTGACAAGAACAGTAGATCCCCTTCAGTCCAATACACTGTACTTGCTGGGAACAGACGCCAGTGCTATTTGCACTGTGTATGACAATGAGAACGCAATAGTGACTCTTCTTACCAAAAAACAACTCTTGTTCCTAGGACCAGAAACTGCATGGGATTCAACTCCATTTAGGACTGGGAAACAAACGCTAGCTCGCCTTACAAGAAACACACTCTGCTTTTGAGAAAAGAGCACTCTTCTACTCTACTGTGTTTCCTGTAGGGCAAGAACAGTGAGCTTGCTCAGAACAAAAGAAATGTGCTTCATACACACACGGGCCATATCTAGTTCAACTCTGCATAAGAAACTGACAAGAACAGTAGATCCTCTTCAGTCCAATACACTGTACATGCTGGGAACAGACGCCAGTGCTATTTGCCCTATGTATGACAATGGGAGCGCAATAGTGACTCTTTTTACCAGAATACAACTCTTGCTCGTAGGAACAGAAACTGCATGTGATTCAACTCCATTTAGGACTGGGAAACAAATGCTGTCTCGCCTTACAAGAAACACACTCTGCTTTTGAGAAAAGAGCACTCTTGTACTCTACTGGGTTTCCTATAAGGCCAGAACAGTGAGCTTGCTCAGAACAAAAGAACTGTGCTTCCTACACACACGGCCATATCTAGTTCAACTCTGCTTAGGAAACTGACGAGAATAGTAGCTCCTCTTCAGTCCAATACACTGTACTTGCTGGGAACAGACGAGTGCTATTTGTACTGTGTACAGCAATGGGAGCACAATAGTGACCCTTCTTACCAGAAAACAACTCTGGCTCTTAGGACCAGAAACTGCATGTGATTCAACTCCACTTAGGACTGGGAAACAAACGCTAGCTTGCCTTACAAGAAACAAGCTCTGATTTGAGAAAAGGGCACACTTCTACTCTACTGTGTTTCTTATGGGTTCCGAACAGTGAGCTTGCTCAGAAAAAAAGATCTGTGCTTCCTACACACACGGGCCATACCTAGTTCAATTCTGCTTAGGAAATTGACAAGAACAGTAGATCCCCTTCAGTCCAATACACTGTACTTGGTGGGAACAGACGCCAGTGCTATATGCACTGTATATGACAATTGGAGCACAATAGTGACTCTTCTTACCACAAAACAACTCTTGCACCTAGGAACAGAAACTGCATGGGATTCAACTCCATTTAGGACTGGGAAACAAATGCTAGCTTGCCTTACAAGAAACACACTCTGCTTTTGAGAAAAGAGCACTCTTTTACTCTACTGTGTTTCCTATAGGGCCAGAACAGTGAGCTTGCTCAGAACAAAACAAATGTGCTTCATACACACACGGGCCATATCTAGTTCAACTCTGCTTAGGAACCTGACAAGAACAGTAGCTCCTCTTCAGTCCAATACACTGTACTTGCTGGGAACAGACGCGAGTGCTATTTGCACTGTGTATGTCAATGGGAGCGCAATAGTGACTTTCCTTACCAGAAAACAACTCTTGCTCATAGGACCAAAAACTGCATGTGATTCAACTCCATTTAGGACTGGGAAACAAACACTGGCTCGCCTTACAAGAAACACACTCTGCTTTTGAGAAAAAAGCACTCTTCTACTCTACTGTGTTTCTTATAGGGCCAGTAGAGTGAGCTTGTTCAGAACAAAAGAATTGTGCTTCCTACACAAATGGCCATATCCAGTTCAATTCTGCTTAGGAAACTGACAAGAACAGTAGCTCCTCTTCTGTCCAATACACTGTACTTGCTGGGAACAGATGCGAGTGTTATTTGCACTGTGTTTGGCAATGGGAGCACAATAGTGTCTTTCCTTACCAGAAAACAACTCTTGCACGTAGGACCAAAAACTGCATGTGATTCAACTCCATTGAGGACTGGGAAACAAACACCAGCTCGCCTTACAAGAAACATACTCTTCTTTTGAGAAAAGAGCACTCTTCTACTCTACTGTTTTTTTCTACAGGGCCAGAACAGTGAGCTTGCTCAGAACAAAAGAACTGTGCTTCCTGCACACACGGGCCATATCTAGTTCAACTCTGCTTAGGAAACTGACAAGAACAGTAGCTCCTCTTCAGTCCAATACACTGTACTTGATTGGAACAGACGCAAGTGCTATTTGTACTGTGTATGGCATTGGGAGCGCAATAGTTACTCTTCTTACCAAAAAATAACTGTACTCGTAGGACCAGAAACTGCATGTGATTCAACTCCATTTAGGACTGGGAAACAAATGTAATCTCGCCTTACAAGAAATACACTCTGCTTTTGAAAAAAGAGCACTCTTGTACTCTACTGTGTTTCCTATAGGGCCAGAACAGTGAGCTTGCTCAGAACAAAAGAAATGTGCTTCATACACACACGGGCCATATCTAGTTCAATTCCGCTAAAGAAACTGACAAGAACAGTAGCTCCTCTTCAGTCCAATACACTGTACTTGCTGGGAACAGACGCGAGTGCTATTTGCACTGTGTATGTCAACAGGAGCGCAATAGTGATTTTCCTTACCAGAAAACAACTCTTGCTCATAGGACCAAAAACTGCATGTGATTCAACTCCATTTAGGACTGGGAAACAAATGTAATCTCGCCTTACAAGAAACACACTCTGCTTTTGAGAAAAGAGCACTCTTCTACTCTACTGTGTTTCCTATAGTGCCAGAACAGTGAGCTTGCTCAGAACAAAAGAACTGAGCTTCCTACACACACGGGCCATATCTAGTTCAACTCTGCATAGGAAACTTACAAGAACAATAGATCCTCTTCAGTCCAATACACTGTACATGCTGGGAACAGAAGCCAGTGCTATTTGCCCTCTGTATGACAATGGGAGTGCAATAGTGACTCTTCTTACCAGAAAACAACTCTTGCTCGTAGGACCAAAAACTGCATGGGATTCAACTCCATTTAGGACTGGGAAAGAAACGCTAGCTCGCCTTACAAGAAACACACTCTGCTTTTGAGAAAAGAGCACTCTTCTACTCTACGGTGTTTCCTATAAGGCCAGAACAGTGAGCTTGCTCAGAACAAAAGAACTGTGCTTCCTACACACACGGGCCATATCTAGTTCAACTCTGCTTATGAAACTGAAGAGAACAGTAGCTCCTCCTCAGTCCAATACACTGTACTTGCTGAGAACAGATGCCAGTGCTATTTGCACTGTGTATGACAGTGGGAGCGCAATAGTGACTCTTCTTACCACAAAACAACTCTTGCTCCTAGGACCAGAAACTGCATGGAATTCAACTCCATTTAGGACTGGGAAACAAATGCTAGCTTGCCTTACAAGAAACACACTCTGCTTTTGAGAAAAGAGCACTCTTCTACTCTACTGTGTTTCCTATAGGGCCAGAACAGAGAGTTTGCTCAGAACAAAAGAACTGTGCTTCCTGCACACACGGCCATATCTAGTTCAACTCTGCTTAGGAAACTGAAAAGAACAGTAGCTCCTCTTCAGTCCAATACACTGTACTTGCTGGGAACAGACGCGAGTGCTATTTGCACTGTGTACGGCATTGGGAGCGCAATAGTGACTCTTTTTTACCAGAAAACAACTCTGTATCTTAGGAACAGAAACTGCATGTGATTCAACTCCACTTAGGACTGGGAAACAAACGCTAGCTTGCCTTACAAGAAACGAGCTCTGCTTTTGAGAAAAGGGCACACTTCTACTCTACTGTGTTTCCTATGGGGTCCGAACAGTGAGCTTGCTCAGAACAAAAGAACTGTGCTTCCTACACACACGGGCCATATCTAGTTCAATTCTGTTTAGGAAACTGACAAGAACAGTAGATCCTGTTCAGTCCAACATACTGTACTTGCTGAGAACAGACGCCAGTGCTATTTGAACTGTGTATGACAGTGGGAGCGCAATAGTGACTCTTCTTACCACAAAAGAACTCTTGCTCCTAGGACCAGAAACTGCATGGGATTCAACTCCATTTAGACTGGGAAACAAAGGCTAGATAGCCTTACAAGAAACAAACTCTGCTTTTGAGAAAAGAGCACTCTTGTACTCTACTGTGTTTTCTATAGTGCCAGAACAGTGAGCTTGCTCAGAACAAAAGAAATGTGCCTCATACACACACGGGCCATATCTAGTTCAACTCTGCTTAGGAACCTGACAAGAACAATAGATCCTCTTCAGTCCAATACACTGTACATGCTGGGAACAAATGCCAGTGCTATTTGCCCTTTGTATGACAATGGTAGCGCAATAGTGACTCTTCTTACCAGAAAATACTCTTGCTTGTAGGACCAGAAACTGCATGTGATTCAACTCCATTTAGGACTGGGAAACAAACGCCAGCTCGCCTTACAAGAAACACACTCTGCTTTTGAGAAAAGAGTACTCTTCTACTCTACTGTGTTTCCTATAGGGCCAGAACAGTAAGCTTGCTCAGAACAAAAGAAATGTGCTTCCTAAACACAGGGGCCATATCTAGTTCAACTCTTCATTGGAAACTGACAAGAACAGTAGATCCTCTTCAATCCAATACACTGTACATGCTGGGAACAGACGCCAGTGCTATTTGCCCTGTGTAGGACAATGGGAGCGAAATTGTGACTCTTCTTACCAGAAAACAACTCTTGATCGTAGTACCAGAAACAGCATGTGATTCAACTCCATTTAGGTCTGGGAAGCAAACGCTAGCTCGCATTACAAGAAACACACTCTGCTTTTGAGAAAAGAGCACTCTTCTACTCTATTGTGTTTCCTATGGGGTCCGAACAGTGAGCTTGCTAAGAACAAATGATCTGTGCTTCCTATACACACCGGCCATATCTAGTTCAACTCTGCTTAGGAAACTAACAAGAACAGTAGCTCCTCTTCAGCCCAATACACTGTACTTGATTGGAACAGATGCAAGTGCTATTTGTACTGTGTATGGCATTGGGAGCTCAAAAGTGACTCTCTTACCAAAAAATAACTCTACTCGTAGGACCAGAAACTGCATGTGATTCAAATTCATTTAGGACTGGGAAACAAAAGCTAGCTCGCCTTACAAGAAATACACTCTGCTTTTGAGAAAAGAGCACTCTTCTTCTCTACTATGTGTCCTATGGGGTCCGAAAAGTGAGCTTGCTCAGAACAAAAGAACTGTGCTTCCTACACAAATGGCCATATCCAGTTCAATCCTGCATAGGAAACTGACAAGAACCGTAGCCCCTCTTCAGTCCAATACACTGTACTTGCTGGGAACAGATGCAAGTGCTATTTGCACTGTGTTTGGCAATGGGAGCACAATAGTGACTTTCCTTACCAGAAAAGAACTCTTGCGCGTAGGACCAAAAACTGCATGTGATTCAACTACATTTAGGACTGGGAAACAAACACCAACTCGCCTTACAAGAAACATACTCTGCTTTTGAGAAAAGAGCACTCTTCTACTCTACTGTGTTTCCTATAGGGCCAGAAGAGTGAGCTTGCTCAGAACAAAAGAACTGTGCTTCCTGCACACACGGCCATATCTAGTTCAACTCTGCTTAGGAAAATGACAAGAACAGTAGCTCCTCTTCAGTCCAATACACTGTACTTCCTGGGAACAGACGGGAGTGCTATTTGCACTGTGTACAGCAATGGGAACACAATAGTGACCCTTCTTACCAGAAAACAACTCTGGCTCTTAGGACCAGAAACTGCATGTGATTCAACTCCACTTAGGACTGAGAAACAAACGCTAGCTTGCCTTACAAGAAACGAGCTCTGCTTTTGAGAAAAGGGCACACATCTACTCTACTGTGTTTCCTATGGGGTCTGAACAGTGAGCTTGCTCAGAACAAAAGAACTGTGCTTCCTACACACACGGGCCATATCTAGTTCAATTCTGCTTAGGAAACTGACAAGAACAGTAGATCCCCTTCAGTCCAATACACTGTGCTTGCTGGGAACAGACGCCAGTGCTATTTGCACTGTGTATGACAATGGGAGCGCAATAGTGACTCTTCTTACCACAAAACAACTCTTGCTCCTAGGACCAGAAACTGCATGGGATTCAACTCCATTTAGGACTGGGCAACAAACGCTAGGTAGCCTTACAAGAAATACACTCTGCTTTTGAGAAAAGAGCACTCTTCTACTCTACTGTGTTTCCTATAGTTCCAGAACAGTGAGCTTGCTCAGAACAAAAGAAATGTGCTTCCTACACACACAAGCCATATCTGGTTCAACTCTGCTTAGGAACCTGACAAGAACAATAGATCCTCTTCAGTCCAATACACTGTACATGCTGGGAACAAATGCCAGTGCTATTTGCCCTGTGTATGACAATGCGAGCTCAATAGTGACTCTTCTTACCAGAAAACAACTCTTGCTTGTAGGACCAGAAACTGCATGTGATTCAACTCCATTTAGGTCTGGGAAGCAAACGCTATCTCTCCTTACAAGAAACACACTCTGCTTTTGAGAAAAGAGCAATGTGTTTCCTATGGAGTCCGCACAGTGAGCTTGCTCAGAACAAAAGAACTGTGCTTCCTATACACACGGGACATATCTAGTTCAACTCTGCTTAGGAAACTGACAAGAAAAGTAGATCCTCTTCAGTCCAATACACTGTACATGCTGGGAACAGACGCCAGTGCTATTTGCCCTGTGTATGACAATGGGAGCGCAATAGTGACTCTTCTTACCAGAAAACAACTCTTGCTCGTAGGACCAAAAACTGCATGTGATTCAACTCCATTTAGGACTGGGAAACAAACGCTAGCTCGCCTTACAAGAAACAAACTCTGCTTTTGAGAAAAGAGCACTCTTCTACTCTACTGTGTTTCCTATAGGGCCAGCACAGTGAGCTTGCTCAGAACAAAATAACTGTGCTTCCTACACAAATGGCCATATCCAGTTCAATTCTGCTTAGGAAACTGACAAGAACAGTAGCTCCTCTTCAGTCCAATACACTGTACTTGCTGGGAACAGATGCGAGTGCTATTTGCACTGTGTTTGGCAATGGGAGCGCAATAGTGACTTTCCTTACCAGAAAACAACTCTTGAGCGTAGGACCAAAAAATGCATGTGATTCAACTCCATTTAGGACTGGGAAGCAAACGCTAGCTCGCCTTAAAAGAAACACACTCTGCTTTTGAGAAAAGAGCACTCTTGTAATCTACTGTGTTTCCTATTCGGCCAGAACAGTTAGCTTGCTCAGAACAAAAGAACTGTGCTTCCTGCACACACGGGCCATATCTAGTTCAACTCTGCTTAGGAAACTAACGAGAACAGTAGCTCCTCTTCAGTCCAATACACTGTACTTGCTGGGAACAGATGCCAGTGTTATTTGCACTGTGTATGACAATGGGAGCGCAATAGTGACTCTTCTTACCACAAAAACAACTCTTGCTCCTAGGACCAGAAACTGCATGGGATTCAACTCCATTTAGGACTGGGAAACAAACGCTAGCTTGCCTTACAAGAAACACACTCTGCTTTTGAGAAAAGAGCACTCTTCTACTCTACTGTGTTTTCTATAGGACCAGAACAGTGAGCTTGCTCAGAACAAAAGAAATGTGCTTCATACACACATGGGCCATATCTAGTTCAATTCTGCTTAAGAAACTGGCAAGAACAGCAGCTCCTCTTCATTCCAATACACTGTACTTGATTGGAACAGACGCAAGTGGTATTTGTACTGTGTATGGCATTGGGAGCGCAATAGTGACTCTTCTTACCAAAAAATAACTCTACTCGTAGGACCAGAAACTGCATGTGATTCAAATTCATTTAGGACTGGGAAACAAAAGCTAGCTCACCTTACAAGAAACATACTCTGCTTTTGGGAAAAGAGCACTCTTCTTCTCTACTATGTGTCCTATGGGGTCCGAAAAGTGAGCTTGCTCAGAACAAAAGAACTGTGCTTCCTACGCACACGGGCCATATCTAGTTCAACTATGCTTAGGAAATTGACAAGAACAGTAGCTCCTCTTCAGTCCAATACACTGTATTTGCTGGGAACAGATGCAAGTGCTATTTGCACTGTTTGGCAATGGGAGCGCAATAGTGACTTTCCTTGCCAGAAAACAACTCTTGCTCGTAGGAACAGAAACTGCATGTGATTCAACTCCATCTAGGACTTGGAAACAAACACTAGCTCGCCTAACAAGAAACACACTCTGCTTTTGAGAAAAGAGCACTCTTGTACTCTACTGTGTTTCCTATAGGGCCAGAACAGTGAGCTTGCTCAGAACAAAAGAACTGTACTTCCTGCACACATGGCCATATCTAGTTCAATTCTGTTTAGGAAACTGACAAGAGCAGTAGATCCTCTTCAGTGCAATACACTGTACATGATGGGAAAGAAGCCAGTGTTATTTGCCCTGTGTATGACAATGGAAGCAAAATAGTGACTCTTCGTACCAGAAAACAACTCTTGCTCGTAGGAACAGAAACTGCATGTGATTCAACTCCATCTAGGACTTGGAAACAAACACTAGCTCGCCTTACAAGAAACACACTCTACTTTTGAGAAAAGAGCACTCTTTTACTCTACTGTGTCTCCTATAGGGCCAGAACAGTGAGATTGCTCAGAACAAAAGATCTGTGCTTCCTACACACACGGGCCATATCCAGTTCAACTCTGCTTAGGAAACTGACTAGAACAGTAGCTCCTCTTCAGTCCAATACACTGTACTTGCTGGGAACATACGCGAGTGGTATTTGCACTGTGTACAGCAATGGGAGCACAATAGTGACTCTTCCTACCAGAAAATAACTCTTGCTCGTACGACCAGAAACTGCATGTGATTCAACTCCATTTAGGACTTGGAAACAAACACTAGCTCGTCTTACAAGAAACACACTCTGCTTCTGAGAAAAGAGCACTCTTCTACTCTACTGTGTTTCCTATAGGGCCAGCACAGAGAGCTTGCTCAGAACAAAAGAACTGTGCTTCCTGCACACACGGGCCATATCTAGTTCAACTCTGCTTAGGAAACTGACAAGAACAGTAGCTCCTCTTCAGTCCAATACACTGTACTGGCTGGGAACAGACGCGAGTGCTATTTACACTGTGTACGGAATTAGGAGCTCAATAGTGACCCTTTTTACCAGAAAACAACTCTTGCTCGTAGGACCAGAAATTGCATGGGATTCAACTCCATTTAGGACTGGGAAACAAACGCTGGCTCGCCTTACAAGAAACACACTCTGCTTTTGAGAAAAGAGCACTCTTCTACTCTACTGTGTTTCCTATCGGGCCAGTACAGTGAGCTTGCGCAGAACAAAAGAACTGTGCTTCCTACACAAATGGCCATATCCAGTTCATTTCTGCTTAGGAAACTGACAAAAACAATATCTCCGTTTCAGTCCAATACACTGTACTTGCTGGGAACAGATGCGAGTGCTATTTGCACTGTGTTTGGCAATGGGAGCGCAATAGTGACTTTCCTTACCAGAAAACAACTCTTGCTCATAGGACCAGAAACTGCATGTGATTCAACTCCATTTAGGACTGGGAAACAAACTCTAGCTTGCCTTACAAGAAACACACTCTGCTTTTGAGAAAAGAGCACTCTTCTACTCTACTGTGTTTCCTATGAGGTCCGAACAGTGAGCTTGCTCAGAACAAAAGAACTGTGCTTCCTATACACATGGCCATATCCAGTTCAATTCTGCTTAGGAAACTGACAAGAACAGTAGCTCCTCTTCAGTCCAAACACTCTACATGCTGGGAACAGACGCCCATGCTATTTGCCCTGTGTATGACAATGGGAGCACTATAGTGTCTCTCTTACCAGAAAACAACTCTTGCTCATAGGACCAGAAACTGCATGTGATTCAACTCCATTTAGGACTGGGAAACAAACGCTAGCTCGCCTTACAAGAAACACACTCTGCTTTTGAGAAAAGAGCACTCTTCTACTCTACTGTCTTTCCTACAGCGCCAGAACAGTGAGCTTGCTCAGAACAAAAGAACTGTGCTTCCTACACACACAAGCAATATCTAGTTCAACTCTGCATAGGAAACTGACGAGAACAGTAGCTCCTTTTCAGTCCAATACCCTGTACTTGCTGGGAACAGATGCGAGTGCTATTTGCACTGTGTATGGAAATGGGAGCACAATAGTGGCTTTCCTTACCAGAAAACAACTGTTGCTCGTAGGACCAAAAACTGCATGTGATTCAACTCCATTTACGACTGGGAAACAGACGCTAGCCTTGCATTACAAGAAACACAATCTGCTTTTGAGAAAAGAGCACTCTTCTACTCTGCTGTTTTTCCTATAGGGCCAGTACAGTGAGCTTGCTCAGAACAAAAGAACTGTGCTTCCTACACACACGGCCCTATCTAGTTAAATTCGGCTTAGTAAACTGAGAAGAACAATAGATCCTCTTCAGTCCAATACACTGTACATGCTGGGAACAGACGCCAGTGCTATTTGCACTGTGTACGACAAAGGGAGCGCAATAGTATCTCTTCTTACCAGAATACAACTCTTGATCGTAGGACCAGAAACTGCATGTGATTCAACTCCATTTAGGACTGGGAAACACATGCTAGCTTGCCTTACAAGAAACAAACTCTGCTTTTGAGAAAAGAGCACTCTTTTACTCTACTGTGTCTCCTATAGGGCCAGAACAGTGACCTTGCTCAGAACAAAAGATCTGTGCTTCCTACACACATGGGCCATATCTAGTTCAACTCTGCTTAGGAAACTGACGAGAACAGTAGCTCCTCTTCACTCCAATGCACTGTACTTGCTGAGAACAGACGCGAGTGCTATTTGCACTGTGTACAGTAATAGGAGCACAATAGTGACTTTTCTTACCAGAAAACAACTTTTGCTCTTAGGACCAGAAACTGCATGTGATTCAACTCCATTTAGGACTGGGAAACAAATGCTATCTCGCCTTACAAGAAACACACTCTGCTTTTGAGAAAAGAGCACTCTTGTACTCTAATATGTTTCCTATAGGGCCAGAACAGTGAGCTTGCTCAGAACAAAGGAAATGTGCTTCATACACACACGAGCCATATCTAGTTCAATTCTGTTTAGGAAACTGACAAGAACAGTAGCTCCTCTTCAGTCCAATACACTGTACTTGCTGGAAACAGACGCGAGTGCTATTTGCACTGTGTATGTCAACGGGAGCGCAATAGTAACTTTCCTTACCAGAAAACAACTCTTGCTCGTAGGACCAAAAACTGCATGTGATTCAACTCCATTTAGGACTGGGAAACAAACGCTGGATCACCTTACAAGAAACACACTGTGCTTTTGAGAAAAGAGCACTCTTCTACTCTACTGTGTTTCCTATAGGGCCAGTACAGTGAGCTTGCTCAGAACAAAAGAACTGTGCTTCCTACACAAATGGCCATATCCAGGTCAATCCTGCATAGGAAACTGACAAGAACAGTAGCTCCTCTTCAGTCCAACACACTGTACTTGCTGGGAACAGATGCGAGTGCTACTTGCACTGTGTACAGCAATGGGAACAAAATAGTGACTCTTCTTACCAGAAAACAACTCTGGCTCTTAGGACCAGAAACTGCATGTGATTCAACTCCACTTAGGACTGAGAAACAAACGCTAGCTTGCCTTACAAGAAACGAGCTCTGCTTTTGTGAAAAGGGCACACTTCTACTCTACTGTGTTTCCTATGGGGTCCGAACAGTGAGCTTGCTCAGAACAAAAGAACTGTGCTTCCTACACACACGGGCCATATCTAGTTCAATTCTGCTTAGGAAACTGACAAGAACAGTAGATCCCCTTCAGTCCAATACACTGTACTTGCTGGGAACAGACGCCAGTGCTATTTGCACTGTGTATGACAATGGGAGCGCAATAGTGACTCTTCTTACCACAAAACAACACTTGCTCCTAGGACCAGAAACTGCATGGGATTCAACTCCATTTAGGACTGGAAAACAAATGCTATCTCACCTTACAAAAAACACACTCTGCTTTTGAGAAAAGAGCACACTTGTACTCTACTGTGTTTCCTATAGGGCCAGAACAGTGAGCTTTCTCAGAACAAAAGAACTGAGCTTCCTACACACACGGGCCATATATAGTTCAACTCTGCTTAGGAAACTAACGAGAACAGTAGCTCCTCTTCAGTCCAATACACTGTACTTGCTGAGAACAGATGCCAGTGTTATTTGCACTGTGTATGACAATGGGAGCGCAATAGTGACTCTTCTTACCACAAAACAACTCTTGCTCCTAGGACCAGAAACTGCATGGGATTCAACTCCATTTAGGACTGGGAAACAAACGCTAGCTTGCCTTACAAGAAAAACACTCTGCTTTTGAGAAAAGAGCACACTTCTACTCTACTGTGTTTTGTATAGGGCCAGAACAGTGAGCTTGCTCAGAACAAAAGAAATGTGCTTCATACACACACGGGCCATATCTAGTTCAATTCTGCTTAGGAAACTGGCAAGAACAGCAGCTCCTCTTCAGTCCAATACACTGTACTTGATTGGAACAGACGCAAGTGGTATTTGTACTGTGTAAGGCATTGGGAGCACAATAGTGACTCTTCTTACCAAAAAATAACTCTACTCGTAGGACCAGAAACTGTATGTGATTCAAATTCATTTAGGACTGGGAAACAAAAGCTAGCTCACCTTACAAGAAACATACTCTGCTTTTGAGAAAAGAGCACTCTTCGTCTCTACTATGTGTCCTATGGGGTCTGAAATGTGAGCTTGCTCAGAACAAAAGAACTGTGCTTCCTACAAACACGGGTCATATCTAGTTCAACTCTGCTTAGGAAATTGACAAGAACAGTAGCTCCTCTTCAGTCCAATACACTGTATTTGCTGGGAACAGATGCAAGTGCTATTTGCACTGTGTTTGGCAATGGGAGCGCAATAGTGACTTTCCTTACCAGAATACAACTCTTGATCGTAGGACCAGAAACTGCATGTGATTCAACTCCACTTAGGACTGGGAAACAAACGCTAGCTCGCCTTACAAGAAACACGCTCTGCTCTTGAGAATAGGGCACACTTCTACTCTACTGTGTTTCCTATGGGGTCCGAATAGTGAGCTTGCTCAGAACAAAAGAACTGTACTTCCTACACACATGGGCCATATCTAGTTCAATTCTGCTTAGGAAACTGACAAGAACAGTAGCTCCTCTTCAGTCCAATACACTGTACTTGTTGGGAATAGACGCAAGTGCTACTTGCACTGTGTATGTCAATGGGAGCGCAATTGTGACTTTCCTTACCAGAAAACCACTCTTGTTCATAGGACCAAAAACTGCATGTGATTCAACTCCATTTAGGACTGGGAAACAAACACTAGCTCGCCTTACAAGAAACACACTCTGCTTTTGAGAAAAGACCACTCTTCTACTCTACTGTGTTTCCTACAGGGCCAGTACAGTGAGCTTGCTCAGAACAAAAGAACTGTGCTTCCTACACAAATAGCCATATCCAGTTCAATTCTGCTTAGAAACTGACAAGAACAGTAGCTCCTCTTCAGTCCAATACACTATACTTGCTGGGAACAGATGCGAGTGCTATTTGCACTGTGTATGGCAATGGGAGCGCAATAGTGACTTTCCTTACCAGAAAACAACTCTTGCATGTAGGACCAAAAACTGTATGTGATTCAACTCCATTTAGGATTGGGAAACAAACGCTCGCTCGCCTTACAAGAAACAGACTCTGCTTTTGAGAAAAGAGCACTCTTCTACTCTAATGTGTTTCCTATAGGGCCAGAACAGTGAGATTGCTCAGAAGAAAAGAATTGTGCTTCCTACAAACACGGGCCATATCTAGTTCAACTCTGCTTAGGAAACTGACAAGAACAGTAGCTCCTCTTCAGTCCAATACACTGTACTTGCTGGGAACATACGCGAGTGCTATTTGCACTGTGTACAGCAATGGGAGCGCAATAGTGACTCTTCTTACCAGAAAACAACTCTTGCTCATAGGACCAGAAACTGCATGTCATTCAACTCCGTTTAGGACTGGGAAACAAATGCTAGCTCGCCTTACAAGAAACACACTCTGCTTTTGAGGAAAGAGCACTCTTCTTGTCTACTGTGTTTCCTATAGCGCCAGAACAGTGAGCTTGCTCAGAACAAAAGAACTGTGCTTTTTAAACACACGGCCATATCTAGTTCAATTCTGTTTAGTAAACTGACAAGAACAGTAGATCCTCTTCAGTCCAATACACTGTACATGCTGGGAACAGACGCCAGTGCTATTTGCACTGTGTACAGCAATGGGAGCGCAATAGTGACTCTTCTTACCAGAAAATAACTCTTGCTCATACGACCAGAAACTGCATGTGATTCAACTCCATTTAGGACTTGGAAACAAACACTAGCTCGTCTTACAAGAAACACACTCTGCTTCTGAGAAAAGAGCACTATTCTACTCTACTGTGTTTCCTATAGGGCCAGAACAGAGAGCTTGCTCAGAACAAAAGAACTGTGCTTCCTGCACACACGGGCCATATCTAGTTCAACTCTGCTTAGGAAACTGACAAGAACAGTAGCTCCTCTTCAGTCCAATACACTGTACTTGCTGGGAAGAGACGCAAGTGCTATTTGCACTGTGTACGGAATTGGGAGCGCAATAGTGACTCTTTTTACCAGAAAACAACTCTTGCTGGTAGGACCAGAAACTGCATGTGATTCAACTCCATTTACGACTGGGAAACAGACGCTAGCCTCGCCTTACAAGAAACACACTCTGCTTTTGAGGAAAGAGCACTCTTCTACTCTACTGTGTTTCCTATAGGGCCAGAACAGTTAGCTTGCTCAGAACAAAAGAACTGTGCTTCCTACACACACGGACCTATCTAGTTCAATTCTGCTTAGTAAACTGAGAAGAACAGTAGATCCTCTTCAGTCATATACACTGTACATGCTGGGAACAGACGCTAGTGCTATTCGCACTGTGTACAACAAAGGGAGCACAATAGTAACTCTTCTTACCAGAAAACAACTCTTGTTCGTAGGACCAGAAACTGCATGTGATTCAAATCCATTTAGGACTGGGAAACAAACGCTAGCTCGCCTCACAATAAACACACTCTGCTTTTGAGAAAAGAGCACTCTTCTACTCTACTGTGTTTCCTATAGGGCCAGTAGAGTAAGCTTGCTCAGAACAAAAGAACTGTGCTTCCTACATACACGGGCCATATCTAGTTCAACTCTGCTTAGGAAACTGACAAGAAAAGTACATCCTCTTCAGTCCAATACACTGTACTTGCTGGGCACAGACTCGAATGCTATTTGCACTGTGTACGGAATTGGGAACGCAATAGTGACTCTTTTTACCAGAAAAAAACTCTTGCTCGTAGGAACAGAAACTGCATGTGATTCACCTCCATTTAGGACTGGGAAACACATGCTATCTCTCCTTACAAGAAACACACTCTGCTTTTGAGAAAAGAGCACTCTTGTACTCTACTGTGTTTCTTATAGGGCCAGAACAGTGAGCTTGCTCAGAACAAAAGAACTGTGCTTCCTACAAACACGGGCCATATCTAGTTCAACTCTGCTTAGGAAACTGACAAGAACAGTAGCTCCTCTTCAGTCCAATACACTGTACTTGCTGGGAACAGACGCCAGTGCTATTTGCACTGTGTATGTCAACGGGAGCACAATAGTGACTTTCCTTACCAGAAAACAACTCTTGCTCGTAGGACCAAAAACTGCATGTGATTCAACTCCATTTATGACTGGGATTCAAACTCTGGCTCGCCTTACAAGAAACACAGTCTGCTTTTGAGAAAAGAGCACTCTTCTACTCTACTGTGTTTCCTATAGGGCCAGTAGAGTGAGCTTGCTCAGAACCAAAGATCTGTGCTTCCTACACAAATGGCCATATCCAGTTCAATTCTGCTGAGAACACTGACAAGAAGAGTAGCTTCTCTTCAGTCCAATACACTGTACTTGCTGGGAACACATGCGAGTGCTATTTGCACTGTGTTTGGCAATGGGAGCGCAATAGTGACTTTCGTTACCAGAAAACAACTCTTGCGTGTAGGACCAAAAACTGCATGTGATTCAACTCCATTTAGGACTGGGTAACAAACACCAGCTTGCCTTACAAGGAACATACTCTGCTTTTGAGAAAAGAGCACTCTTCTACTCTACTGTGTTTCCTATAGGGCCAGAACAGTGAGCTTGCTCAGAACAAAAGAACTGTGCTTCCTGCACACACGGGCCATATCTAGTTCAACTCTGCTTAGGAAACTGACAAGAACAGTAGCTCCTCTTCAGTCCAATACACTGTACTTGCTGGGAACAGACGCGAGTGCTATTTGCACTGTGTACGGCATTGGGAGCGCAATAGTGACTCTTTTTACCAGAAAACAACTCTTGCTCGTAGGACCAGAAAACAACTCTTGCTCGTAGGACCAGAAACTGCATGTGATTCAACACCATTTAGGACTGGGAAACAAATGCTATCTCGCCTTACAAGAAACACACTCTGCTTTTGAGAAAAGAGCACTCTTGTACTCTACTGTGTTTCCTATAGGGCCAGAACAGTGAGCTTGCTCAGAACAAAGAAATGTGCTTCATACAAACACGGGCCATATCTAGTTCAATTCTGCCTAGGAAACTGACAAGAATAGTAGCTCCTCTTCAGTCCAATACACTGTACTTGCTGGGAACAGACGCGAGTGCTATTTGCACTGTGTATGTCAACGGGTGCGCAATAGTGACTTTCCTTACCAGAAAACAACTCTTGCTCGTAGGACTAAAAACTGCATGTGATTCAACTCCATTTAGGACTGGGAAACAAACGCTGCCTCGCCTTACAAGAAACACACTCTGCTTTTGAGAAAAGAGCACTCTTCTACTCTACTGTGTTTCCTATAGGGCCATTACAGTGAGCTTGCTCAGAACAAAAGAACTGCGCTTCCTACACAAATGGCCATATCCAGTTCAATCCTGCTCAGGAAACTGACAAGAACAGTAGCTCCTCTTCAGTCCAATACACTGTACTTGCTAGGAACAGTTGCCAGTGCTATTTGCACTGTGTATGACAATGGGAGCGCAATAGTGACTCTTCTTACCACAAAACAACTCTTGCTCGTAGGACCAGAAACTGCATGTGATTCAACTCCATTTAGGACTGGGAAACAAATGCTATCTCGCCTTACAAGAAACACACTCTGCTTTTGAGAAAAGAGCACTCTTGTACTCTACTGTGTTTCCTATAGGGCCAGAACAGTGAGCTTGCTCAGAACAAAAGAACTGTGCCTCCTACACACACGGGCCATATCTAGTTTTACTCTTCTTAGGAAACCGACGAGAACCGTAGCTCCTCTTCAGTCCAATACACTGTACTTGCTGGGAACAGACGCGAGTGCTATTTGCACTGTGTACAGAAATGGGAACACAATAGTGACTCTTCTTACCAGAAAACAAGTCAGGCTCTTAGGACCTGAAACTGCATGTGATTCAACTCCACTTAGGACTGGGAAACAAATGCTAGCTTGCCTTACAAGAAACAAGCTCTGCTTTTGAGAAAAGGGCACACTTCTACTCTACTGTGTTTCCTATGGGGTCTGAACAGTGAGCTTGCTCAGAACAAAAGAACTGTGCTTCCTACACACACGGGCCATATCTAGTTCAATTCTGCTTAGGAAACTGACAAGAACAGTAGATCCCCTTCAGTCCAATACACTGTACTTGCTGGGAACAGACGCCAATGCTATTTGCACTGTGTAATACAATGGGAGCTCAATAGTGACTCTTCTTACCACAAAACAACTGTTGCTCCTAGGACCAGAAACTGCATGGGATTCAACTCCATTTAGGACTGGGAAACAAACGCTAGCTTGCTTTACAAGAAACACACTCTGCTTTTGAGAAAAGAGCACTCTTCTACTCTACTGTGTTTCCTAGAGGCCAGAACAGTGTGCTTGCACAGAACAAAAGAACTGTGCTTCCTATACACACGGGCCTTATCTAGTTCAACTCTGCTTAGGAAACTGACAAGAACAGTAGCTCCTATTCAGTCCAATACACCGTACTTGATTGGAACAGACGCAAGTGCTATTTGTACTGTGTATGGCATTGGGAGCGCAATAGTGACTCTTCTTACCAAAAAATAACTCTACTCGTAGGACCAGAAACTGCATGTGATTCAAATTCATTTAGGACTGGGAAACAAAAGCTAGCTCGCCAAACAAGAAATACACTCTGATTTTGAGAAAAGAGCACTCTTCTTCTCTACTATGTGTCCTATGGGGTCCGAACAGTGAGCTTGCTCAGAACAAAAGAAATGTGCTTCCTATGCACACGGGCCATATCTAGTTCAACTCCGCTTAGGCAACTGACAAGAACAGTAGCTCCTCTTCAGGCCAATACACTGTACTTGCTGGGAACAAACGCGAGTGCTATTTGCACTGTGTTTGGCAATGGGATCACAATAGTGACTTTCCTTACCAGAAAACAACCCTTGCGTATAGGACCAAAAACTGCATGTGATTCAACTCCATTTAGGACTGGGAAACAAACGCTGCCTTGCCTTACAAGAAACACACTCTGCTTTTGAGAAAAGAGCACTCTTCTACTCTACTGTGTTTCCTATAGGGCCAGTACAGTGAGCTTGCTCAGAACAAAAGAACTGTGCTTCCTACACAAATGGCCATATCCAGTTCAATCCTGCTTAGAAAACTGACAAGAACAGTAGCTCCTCTTCAATCCATACACTGTACTTGCTGGGAACAGATTCGAGAGCTATTTGCACTGTGTTTGGCAATGGGAGCGCAATAGTGAATTTCGTTACCAGAAAACAACTCTTGCGTGTAGGACCAAAAACTGCATGTGGTTCAACTCCATTGAGGACTGAGAAACAAACACCAGCTCGCCTTACAAGAAACATACTCTGCTTTTGAGAAAAGGGCACACTTCTACTCTACTGTGTTTCCTATGGGGTCCGAACAGTGAGCTTGCTCAGAACAAAAGAACTGTGCTTCCTACACACACGGCCATATCTAGTTCAACTCTGCTTAGGAAACTGACGAGAATAGTAGCTCCTCTTCTGTCCAATACACTGTACTTGCTGGGAACAGACGAGTGCTATTTGTACTGTGTACAGCAATGGGAGCACAATAGTGACCCTTCTTACCAGAAAAAAACTCTGGCTCTTAGGACCAGAAACTGCATGTGACTCAACTCCACTTAGGACTGGGAAACAAATGCTAGCTTGCCTTACAAGAAACAAGCTCTGATTTGAGAAAAGGGCACACTTCTACTCTACTGTGTTTCCTAAGGGTTCTGAACAGTGAGCTTGCTCAGAACAAAAACTGTGCTTCCTACACACACGGGTCATATCTAGTTCAATTCTGCTTAGGAAATTGACAAGAACAGTAGATCCCCTTCAGTCCAATACACTGTACTTGCTGGGAACAGACGCGAGTGCTATTTGCACTGTGTATGGCAATAGGAGCACAATAGTGACTCTTCTTATCGGAAAACACCTCTTGCTGGTAGGACCAGAAACTTCATGGGATTCAACTCCATTTCTGACTGGGAAACAAACGCTAGCTCGCCTTACAAGAAACACTCTCTGCTTTTGAGAAAAGATCACTCTTCTACTCTACTGTGTTTCCTATAGGGCCAGAACAGTGAGCTTGCTCAGAAAAAAAGAACTGTGCTTCCTACAAACACGGCCATATCTAGTTCAATTCTGCTTAGGAAACTGACAATAACAGTAGATCCTCTTCAGTCCAATACACTGTACTTGATGGTAACAGACGCGAGTGCTATTTGCACTGTGTGTGGCAATGGGAGCGCAATAGGGACTTTCCTTACCAGAAAACATCTCTTGCTCGTAGGACCAGAAAGTGCATGTGATTCAACTCCATTTAGAACTGGGAAACAAACGCTAGCTCACCTTACAATAAACACACTCTGCTTTTGAGAAAAGAGAGCTTTTCTAGTCTACTGTGTTTCCTACGGTGTCCGAACAGTGAGCTTGCTCAGAACAAAAGAACTGTGCTTCCTACACACACGGGCCATATCTAGTTCAACTCTGCTTAGGAAACTGACAAGAACAGTAGCTCCTCTTCAGTCCAATACACTGTACTTGCTGGGAACAGACGCCAGTGCTATTTGCACTGTGTATGGCAATGTGAGCGCAATAGTGACTCTTCTTTCCAGAAACCAACTCTTGCTCATGGGACCAAAAATTGCATGTGATTCAACTCCATTTAGGACTGGGAAACAAATGCTAGATCGCCTTACAAGAAACACACTGTGCTTTTGAGAAAAGAGCACTCTTCTACTCTACTGTGTTTCCTATAGAGCCAAAACAGTGAGCTTGCTCAGAACAAAAGAACTGTGCTTCCTGCACACACCGATTATATCTAGTTCAACTCTGCTTAGGAAACTGAAAAGAACAGTAGCTCCTCTTCACTCCATTACACTGTACTTGCTGGGAACAGACGCCAGTGCTATTTGCACTGTGTATGGCAATGGGAGCACAATAGTGACACTTCTTACCAGAAAACAACTCTTGCTTGTAGGAATAGAAACAGCATGTGATTCAACTCCATTTCTGACTGAGAAACAAACAATAGCTCCTCTTACAAGAAACACACTCTGCTTTTAAGAAAAGAGCACACTTCTACTCTAATGTGTTTCCTATAGGGCCACAACAGTGAGCTTGCTCAGAACAAAAGAACCGTGCTTCCTACACACACGAGCCATATCTAGTTCAACTGTGCTTAGGAAACTGACAAGAACAGTATCTCCTCTTCAGTCCAATACACTGTACTTGCTGGGAACAGACGCCAGTGCTATTTGCACTGTGTATGGCAATGTGAGCACAATAGTGACTCTTCTTTCCAGAAAACAACTCTTGCTCATGCGACCAAAAAGTGCATGTGATTCAACTCCATTTAGGACTGGGAAACAAATGCTAGATCGCCTTACAAGAAACACACTGTGCTTTTGAGAAAAGAGCACTCTTCTACTCTACTGTGTTTCCTATAGAGCCAGAACAGTGAGCTTGCTCAGAACAAAAGAACTGTGCTTCCTACACACACAGCCATATCTGGTTCAATTCTGCTTAGGAAAATGACAAGAACAGTAGATCCTCTTCAGTCCAATACTCTGTACATGCTGGGAATAGACGCCAGTGCTTTTTGCCCTGTGTATGACAATGGGAGTGCAATAGTGACTCTTCTTACCAGAAAACAACTCTTGCTCGTAGGACCCGAAACTGCATGTGATTAAACTCCATTTAGGACTCGGAAACAAACACTAGCTCGGCTTACAATAAACACACTCTGCTTTTGAGAAAAGAGCACTCTTCTACTCTAATGTGTTTCCTATAGGGCCAGTACAGTGAGCTTGCTCAGAATAAAAGAACTGTGCTTCCTACACACACCGACTATATCTAGTTCAACTCTGCTTAGGAAACTGAAAAGAACAGTAGCTCCTCTTCAGTCCAATACACTGTACTTGCTGGGAACAGAAGCCAGTGCTATTTGCACTGTGTAAGGCAATGAAAGCGCAATAGTGACGCTTCTTTCCCGAAAACAAATCTTGCTCATAGGACCAAAAACTGCATGTGATTCAATTCCATTTATTATTGGGAAACAAATACTAGCTCGCCTTACAAGAAACACACTCTGCTTTTGGGAAAAGAGCACTCTTCTACTCTACTGTGTTTCCTATAGGGCCAGAACAGTGAGCTTGCTTTGAACAAAAGAACTGTGCTTCCTACACACAGGGGCCATATCTAGATCAAGTCTGCATAGGAAACTGAAAAGGACAGTAGATCCTCTTCAGTCCAATACACTGTATGCTGGGAACAGACGCCAGTGATATTTGCCCTGTGTATGACAATGGGAGCACTATAGTGACTCTTCTTACCAGAAAACAACTCTTGCTCGTAGGAACAGAAACTGCATGTGATTCAACTCCATTTAGGACTGGGAAACAAAGGCTAGCTCGCCTTACAAGAAACACACTCTGCTTTTGAGAAAAGAGCACTCTTCTACTCTAATGTGTTTCTTATAGGGCCAGAAGAGTGTGCTTGCTCAGAACAAAAGAACTGTGCTTCCTACACACACCGACTATATTTAGTTCAACTCTGCTTAGGAAACTGACAAGAACAGTAGATCCTCTTCAGTCAAATACACTGCACATGCTGTGAACAGACGCCAGTGCTATTTGCCCTATGTATAGCAATGGGAGCGCAATAGTGACTCTTCTTTCCAGAAAACAACTCTTGCTCGTAGGACCAAAAACTGCATGGGATTCAACTCCATTTAGGACTGGGAAACAAACGCTAGCTCGCCTTACAAGAAACACACTCTGCTTTTGAGAAAAGAGCACTCTTCTACTCTACTGTGTTTCCTATGGGATCCGAACAGTGAGCTTGCTCAGAACAGAAGAAGTGTGCTTCCTACACACACGGGCCATATCTAGTTCAACTCTGCTTAGGAAACTGACAAGAACTGTAGCTCCTCTTCAGTCCAATACACTGTACTTGCTGGGAACAGACTCCAGTGCTATTTGCACTGTGTATGGCAATGGGAGCACAATAGTGACTTTCCTTACCAGAAAACAACTCTTGCTCGTAGTACCAGAAACTGCATGGGATTCAACACCATTTATGACTGGGAAACAAACACTAGCTCGCCTTACAAGAAATACACTCTGCTTTTGAGAAAAGAGCACACTTCTACTCTACTGTTTTTCCTATAGGGTCCGAAGAATGAGCTTGCTAAGAACAAAAGAACTGTGCTTCCTACACACACGGGCCATATCTAATCCAACTCTTCTTAGGAAACTGACTAGAACAGTAGATCCTCTTCAGTCCAATACACTGTACTTGATGGAAACGGACGCGAGTGCTATTTGCACTGTGTGTGGCAATGGGAGCGCAATAGTGACTTTCCTTACCAGAAAACAACTCTTGCTCGTAGAACCAGAAACTGCATGAGATTCAACTCCATTTAGAACTGGGAAACAAACGCTACCTCGCCTTACAATAAACACACTCTTCTTTTGAGAAAAGACAACTTATCTACTCTACTGTGTTTCATATGGGGTCCGAACAGTGAGCTTGCTCCGAACAAAAGAACTGTGCTTCCTACACACACGGGCCATATCTAGTTCAACTCTGCTTAGGAAACTGACTAGAACAGTAGCTCCTCTTCAGTCCAATACACTGTACTTGCTGGGAACAGACGCCAGGGCTATTTGCACTGTGTATGGCAATGGGAGCGCAATAGTGACTCTTCTTACCAGAGAACAACTCTTGCTCGTAGGACCAGAAACTGCATGTGATTTTACTCTATTTAGGACTGGGAAACAAACGCTAGCTTGCCTTACAAGAAACACACTCTCCTTTTGAGAAAAGAGCACACTTCTACTCTAATGTGATTCCTAGAGGGCCAGAAGAGTGAGCTTGCTCAGAAAATGAGAACTGTGCTTCCTACACACACCGACTATATTTAGTTCAACTCTGCTTAGGAAACTGACAAGAACAGTTGATCCTCTTCAGTCCAATACACTGCACATGCTGGGAGCAGACGCCAGTGCTATTTGCCCTGTGTATAGCAATGGGAGCGCAATAGTGACTCTTCTTTCCAGAAAACAACTCTTGCTCATAGGACCAAAAACTGCATGTGATTCAACTCCATTTAGGACTGGGAAACAAACGCTAGCTTGCCTTACAAGAAACACACTGTACTTTTGAGAAAAGAGCACTCTTCTACTCTACTGTGTTTCCAATGGGGTCCGAACAGTGAGCTTGCTCAGAACAGAAGAAGTGTGCTTCCTTCAATGGGCCATATCCAGGTCAACTCTGCTTAGGAAACTGACAAGAACAGTAGCTCCTCTTCAGTCCAATACACTGTACTTGCTGGGAAAAGACGCCAGTGCTATTTGCACTGTGTATGACAATGGGAGCGCAATAGTGACTTTCCTTACCAGAAAACAACTCTTGCTCGTAGGACCAGAAACTGCATGTGATTCAATTCCATTTATTATTGGGAAACAAATACTAGCTCGCCTTACAAGAAACACACTCTGCTTTTGGGAAAAGAGCACTCTTCTACTCTACTGTGTTTCCTATAGGGCCAGAACAGTGAGCTTGCTTTGAACAAAAGAACTGTGCTTCCTACACACAGGGGCCATATCTAGATCAAGTCTGCATAGGAAACTGAAAAGGACAGTAGATCCTCTTCAGTCCAATACACTGTATGCTGGGAACAGACGCCAGTGATATTTGCCCTGTGTATGACAATGGGAGCACTATAGTGACTCTTCTTACCAGAAAACAACTCTTGCTCGTAGGAACAGAAACTGCATGTGATTTAACTCCATTTAGGACTGGGAAACAAAGGCTAGCTCGCCTTACAAGAAACACACTCTGCTTTTGAGAAAAGAGCACTCTTCTACTCTAATGTGTTTCTTATAGGGCCAGAAGAGTGTGCTTGCTCAGAACAAAAGAACTGTGCTTCCTACACACACCGACTATATTTAGTTCAACTCTGCTTAGGAAACTGACAAGAACAGTAGATCCTCTTCAGTCAAATACACTGCACATGCTGTGAACAGACGCCAGTGCTATTTGCCCTATGTATAGCAATGGGAGCGCAATAGTGACTCTTCTTTCCAGAAAACAACTCTTGCTCGTAGGACCAAAAACTGCATGGGATTCAACTCCATTTAGGACTGGGAAACAAACGCTAGCTCGCCTTACAAGAAACACACTCTGCTTTTGAGAAAAGAGCACTCTTCTACTCTACTGTGTTTCCTATGGGATCCGAACAGTGAGCTTGCTCAGAACAGAAGAAGTGTGCTTCCTACACACACGGGCCATATCTAGTTCAACTCTGCTTAGGAAACTGACAAGAACTGTAGCTCCTCTTCAGTCCAATACACTGTACTTGCTGGGAACAGACTCCAGTGCTATTTGCACTGTGTATGGCAATGGGAGCACAATAGTGACTTTCCTTACCAGAAAACAACTCTTGCTCGTAGTACCAGAAACTGCATGGGATTCAACACCATTTATGACTGGGAAACAAACACTAGCTCGCCTTACAAGAAATACACTCTGCTTTTGAGAAAAGAGCACACTTCTACTCTACTGTTTTTCCTATAGGGTCCGAAGAATGAGCTTGCTAAGAACAAAAGAACTGTGCTTCCTACACACACGGGCCATATCTAATCCAACTCTTCTTAGGAAACTGACTAGAACAGTAGATCCTCTTCAGTCCAATACACTGTACTTGATGGAAACGGACGCGAGTGCTATTTGCACTGTGTGTGGCAATGGGAGCGCAATAGTGACTTTCCTTACCAGAAAACAACTCTTGCTCGTAGAACCAGAAACTGCATGAGATTCAACTCCGTTTAGAACTGGGAAACAAACGCTACCTCGCCTTACAATAAACACACTCTTCTTTTGAGAAAAGACAACTTATCTACTCTACTGTGTTTCATATGGGGTCCGAACAGTGAGCTTGCTCCGAACAAAAGAACTGTGCTTCCTACACACACGGGCCATATCTAGTTCAACTCTGCTTAGGAAACTGACAAGAACAGTAGCTCCTCTTCAGTCCAATACACTGTACTTGCTGGGAACAGACGCCAGGGCTATTTGCACTGTGTATGGCAATGGGAGCGCAATAGTGACTCTTCTTACCAGAGAACAACTCTTGCTCGTAGGACCAGAAACTGCATGTGATTTTACTCTATTTAGGACTGGGAAACAAACGCTAGCTTGCCTTACAAGAAACACACTCTGCTTTTGAGAAAAGAGCACACTTCTACTCTAATGTGATTCCTAGAGGGCCAGAAGAGTGAGCTTGCTCAGAATAAAAGAACTGTGCTTCCTACACACACCGACTATATTTAGTTCAACTCTGCTTAGGAAACTGACAAGAACAGTAGATCCTCTTCAGTCCAATACACTGCACATGCTGGGAGCAGACGCCAGTGCTATTTGCCCTGTGTATAGCAATGGGAGCGCAATAGTGACTCTTCTTTCCAGAAAACAACTCTTGCTCATAGGACCAAAAACTGCATGTGATTCAACTCCATTTAGGACTGGGAAACAAACGCTAGCTCGCCTTACAAGAAACACACTGTACTTTTGAGAAAAGAGCACTCTTCTACTCTACTGTGTTTCCTATGGGGTCCGAACAGTGAGCTTGCTCAGAACAGAAGAAGTGTGCTTCCTTCAATGGGCCATATCCAGGTCAACTCTGCTTAGGAAACTGACAAGAACAGTAGCTCCTCTTCAGTCCAATACACTGTACTTGCTGGGAAAAGACGCCAGTGCTATTTGCACTGTGTATGACAATGGGAGCGCAATAGTGACTTTCCTTACCAGAAAACAACTCTTGCTCGTAGGACCAGAAACTGCATGTGATTCAACTCCATTTAGGACTGGGAAATAAACGCTAGCTCCCTTACAAGAAACACACTCTGCTTTTGAGAAAAGAGCACTCTTCTACTCTACTGTGTTTCTTGAAGGGCCAAAACAGTGAGCTTGCTCAGAACAAAAGAACTGTGCTTCCTACACACGGCCATATCTAGTTCAATTCTGCTTAGGAAACTGACAAGAATAGTAGATCCTCTTCAGTCCATTACACTGTACTTCCTGGGAACAGACGCGAGTGCTATTTGCACTGTATATGGCAATGGGAGCGTAATAGTGACTCTTCTTACCAGAAAACATCTCTTGCTCGTGGGACCATATACTGCATGGGATTCAACTCCATTTCTGACTCGGAAACAAACACTAGCTTGCCTTACAAGAAACACACTCTGCTTTTGAGAAAAGAGCACTCTTCTACTCTACTGTGTTTCCTATGGGATCCGAACAGTGAGCTTGCTCAGAACAAAAGAACTGTGCTTCCTACACACACGGGCCATATCTAGTTCTACTCTGCTTAGGAAAGTGACAAGAACAGTAGCTCCTCTTCAGTCCAATACACTGCACTTGCTGGGAACAGACGCGAGTGCTATTTGCTCTGTGTATAGGAATGGGAGCGCAATAGTGACTTTCCTTACAGAAAACAACTCTTGCTCATGGAACCAAAAACTTCATGTGATTCAACTCCTTTTAGGACTGGGAAACAAACGCTAGCTCTCCTTACAAGAAACACACTCTGCTTTTGAGAAAAGAGCACTCTTCTACTCTACTGTGTTTCCTATGGGATCCAAAAAGTGAGCTTGCTCAGAACAGAAGAAGTGTGCTTCCTACACACACGGGCCATATCCAGTTCAACTCTGCTTAGGAAACTGACAAGAACAGTAGCTCCTCTTCAGTCCAATACACTGTACTTGCTGGGAACATTCTCCAGTGCTATTTGCACTGTGTATGGCAATGGGAGCGCAATAGTGACTTTCCTTACCAGAAAACAACACTTGCTCGTAGGACCAGAAACTGCATGGGATTCGACACCATTTAAGACTGGGAAACAAACACTAGCTCGCCTTACAAGAAATACAATCTGCTTTTGAGAAAAGAGCACACTTCTACTCTACTGTGTTTCCTATAGGGTCCAAAGAGTGAGCTTGATCAGAACAAAAGAACTGTGTTTCCTACACACACGGCCTTATCTAGTTCAATTCCGCTTAGGAAACTGACAAGAACAGTAGATCGTCCTCAGTCCAATACACTGTACATGCAGGGAATAGACGCCAGTGCTATTTGCCCTGTGTATGACAATGGGAGCGCAATATTGACTCTTCTCTCCAGAGAACACCTCTTGCTCGTAGGACCAGAAACTGCATGTGATTTTACTCCATTTAGGACTGGGAAACAAACGCTAGCTTGCCTTACAAGAAACACACTTTGCTTTTGAGAAAAGAGCACTCTTCTACTCTAATGTGATTCCTATAGGGCCAGAAGAGTGAGCCTGCTCAGAACAAAAGAACTGTGCTTCCTACACACACCGACTATATTTAGTTCAACTCTGCTTAGGAAACTGACAAGAATAGTAGATCCTCTTCAGTCCAATACACTGCACATGCTGGGAACAGACGCCAGTGCTGTTTGCCCTGTGTATAGCAATGGGAGCGCAATAGTGACTCTTCTTTCCAGAAAACAACTCTTGCTCATAGCACCAGAAACTGCATGGGATTCAAGACCATTTAGGACTGGGAAACAAACACTAGCTCGCCTTACAAGAAATACACTCTGCTTTTGAGAAAAGGGCACACTTCTAATCTACTGTGTTTCCTATAGGGTCCGAAGAGTGAGCTTTCTCAGAACAAAAGAACTGTGCTTCCTACACACATCGACTCTATTTAGTTTAACTCTGCTTAGGAAACTGACAAGAACAGTAGATCCTCTTCAGTCCAATACACTGTACATGCTGGGAACCGACGCCAATGCTATTTGCCCTGTGTATGACAATGAGATTGCAATAGTGACTCTTCTTACCAGAAAACAACTCTTGCTCGTAGGACCAGAAACTGCACGTGATTCAACTCCATTTAGGACTGCGAAACAAACGCTAGCTCCCTTACAAGAAACACACTCTGCTTTTGAGAAAAGAGCACTCTTCTACTCTACTGTGTTTCCTAAAGGGCCAAAACAGGGAGCTTGCTCAGAACAAAAGAACTGTGCTTCCTACACACACGGCCATATCTAGTTCAATTCTGCTTAGGAAACTGACAAGAATAGTAGATCCTCTTCAGTACAATACACTGTACTTCCTGGGAACAGAAACGAGTGCTATTTGCACTGTGTATGGCAATGGGAGCATAATAGTGACTCTTCTTACCAGAAAACATCTCTTGCTCGTGGGACCAGAAACTGCATGGGATTCAACTCCATTTCTGACTCGGAAACAAACGCTAGCTCTCCTTACAAGAAACACACTCTGCTTTTGAGAAAAGAGCACTCTTCTACACTACTGTGTTTCCTATGGGATCCAAAAAGTGAGCTTGCTCAGAACAGAAGAAGTGTGCTTCCTACACACACGGGCCATATCCAGTTCAACTCTGCTTAGGAAACTGACAAGAACAGTAGCTCCTCTTCAGTCCAATACACTGTACTTGCTGGGAACATTCTCCAGTGCTATTTGCACTGTGTATGGCAATGGGAGCGCAATAGTGACTTTCCTTACCAGAAAACAACTCTTGCTCGTAGGACCAGAAACTGCATGGGATTCGACACCATTTAAGACTGGGAAACAAACACTAGCTCGCCTTACAAGAAATACAATCTGCTTTTGAAAAAAGAGCACACTTCTACTCTACTGTGTTTCCTATAGGGTCCAAAGAGTGAGCTTGATCAGAACAAAAGACCTGTGCTTCCTACACACACGGCCTTATCTAGTTCAATTCCGCTTAGGAAACTGACAAGAACAGTAGATCCTCCTCAGTCCAATACACTGTACATGCAGGGAATAGACGCCAGTGCTATTTGCCCTGTGTATGACAATGGGAGCCCAATATTGACTCTTCTCTCCAGAGAACACCTCTTGCTCGTAGGACCAGAAACTGCATGTGATTTTACTCCATTTAGGACTGGGAAACAAACGCTAGCTTGCCTTATAAGAAACACACTTTGCTTTTGAGAAAAGAGCACTCTTCTACTCTAATGTGATTCCTATAGGGCCAGAAGAGTGAGCCTGCTCAGAACAAAAGAACTGTGCTTCCTACACACACCGACTATATTTAGTTCAACTCTGCTTAGGAAACTGACAAGAATAGTAGATCCTCTTCAGTCCAATACACTGCACATGCTGGGAACAGACGCCAGTGCTATTTGCCCTGTGTATAGCAATGGGAGCGCAATAGTGACTCTTCTTTCCAGAAAACAACTCTTGCTCATAGTACCAGAAACTGCATGGGATTCAAGACCATTTAGGACTGGGAAACAAACACTAGCTCGCCTTACAAGAAATACACTCTGCTTTTGAGAAAAGGGCACACTTCTACTCTACTGTGTTTCCTATAGTGTCCGAAGAGTGAGCTTTCTCAGAACAAAAGAACTGTGCTTCCTACACACACCGACTCTATTTAGTTTAACTCTGCTTAGGAAACTGACAAGAACAGTAGATCCTCTTCAGTCCAATACACTGTACATGCTGGGAACAGACGCCAATGCTATTTGCCCTGTGTATGACAATGAGATTGCAATAGTGACTCTTCTTACCAGAAAACAACTCTTGCTCGTAGGACCAGAAACTGCACGTGATTCAACTCCATTTAGGACTGCGAAACAAACGCTAGCTCCCTGACAAGAAACACACTCTGCTTTTGAGAAAAGAGCACTCTTCTACTCTACTGTGTTTCCTAAAGGGCCAAAACAGTGAGCTTGCTCAGAACAAAAGAACTGTGCTTCCTACACACACGGCCATATCTAGTTCAATTCTGCTTAGGAAACTGACAAGAATAGTAGATCCTCTTCAGTACAATACACTGTACTTCCTGGGAACAGACGCGAGTGCTATTTGCACTGTATATGGCAATGGGAGCTTAATAGTGACTCTTCTTACCAGAAAACATCTCTTGCTCATGGGACCAGAAACTGCATGGGATTCAACTCCAGTTCTGACTCGGAAACAAACACTAGCTTGCCTTACAAGAAACACACTCTGCTTTTGAGAAAAGAGCACTCTTCTACTCTACTGTGTTTCCTGGAAATCCGAACAGTGAGCTTGCTCAGAACAAAAGAACTGTGTTTCCTACACACACGGGCCATATCTAGTTCAACTCTGCTTAGGAAACTGACAAGAACAGTAGCTCCTCTTCAGTCCAATACACTGTACTTGCTGGGAACAGACGCGAGTGCTATTTGCTCTGTGTATGTAATGGGAGCGCAATAGTGACTTTCCTTACAGAAAACAACTCTTGCTCATGGGACCAAAAAATTCATGTGATTCAACTCCTTTTAGGACTGGGAAACAAACGCTAGCTCTCCTTACAAGAAACACACTCTTCTTTTGAGAATAGAGCACTCTTCTACTCTACTGTGTTTCCTATAGAGCCAAAACAGTGAGCTTGCTCAGAACAAAAGAACTGTGCTTCCTAGACACACGGCCATATCTGGTTCAATTCTGCTTAGGAAACTGACAAGAACAGTAGATCCTCTACAGTCTAATACACTGTACATGCTGGTAATAGAC
Source organism: Peromyscus eremicus (assembly GCF_949786415.1). NCBI lineage: Eukaryota > Metazoa > Chordata > Mammalia > Rodentia > Cricetidae > Peromyscus > Peromyscus eremicus. The sequence continues at coordinate 83,301 of NW_026736010.1, forward strand.
GCCAGTGCTATTTGCCTTGTGTATGACAATGGGAGCGCAATATTGTCAATTCTTACCAGAAAACATCTCTTGCTCGCAGGACCAGAAACTGGATGTGATTCAACTCCATTTAGGACTGGGAAACAAACGCTAGCTCGCCTTACAAGAAACACACTCTGCTTTTGAGAAAAGAGCACTCTTCTACTCTAATGTGTTTCCGATAGGGCCAGAACAGTGACCTTGCTCAGAAAAAAGGAACTGTGCTTCCTACACACACGTGCCATATCTAGTTCAACTCTACTTAGGAAACTGAAAGAACAGTAGCTCCTCTTCAGTCCAATACACTGTACTTAATGGGAACAGATGCGAGTGTTATTTGCACTGTGTATGGCAATGGGAGCACAATAGTGACTTTCCTTACCAGAAAACAACTCTTGCTCATAGGACCAAAAACTGCATGTGATTCAACTCCATTTAGGACTGGGAAACAAACACTAGCTTGCCTTACAAGAAACACATTCTGCTTTTGAGTAAAGATCACTCTTCTACTCTACTGTGTTTCCTATAGGGCCAGAACAGTGAGCTTGCTCAGAACAAAAGAACTGTGCTTCCTACACACACGGCAATATCTAATTCAATTCTGCTTAGAAAACTGACAATAACAGTAGATCCTCCTCAGTCAAATACACTGTACATGCTGGGAACAGACGCCAGTGCTATTTGTAATTTGTATGACAATTGGAGCGCAATAGTGACTCTTCTTACAAGAAGACAACTCTTGCTTGTAGGACCAGAAACTGCCTGGGTTTCAACTCCATTTCTGAATGGGAAACAAACACTTGCTCACCTTATAAGAAACACACTCTGCTTTTGAGAAAAGAGCACTCTTCTACTCTACTGTGTTTCCTATGGGATCCGAACAGTGAGCTTGCTCAGAACAAAAGAACTGTGCTTCCTACACACACAGGCCATGTCTAGTTCAACTCTGCTTAGGAAACTGACAAGAACAGTAGCTCCGCTTCATTCCAATACACTGTACTTGCTGAGAACAGACGCCAGTGCTATTTGCACTGTGTATGGCAATGGGAGCGCAATAGTGACTCTTCTTTCCAGAAATCAACTCTTGCTCGTAGGACCAAAAACTGCATGTGATTCAACTTCATTTAGGACTGGGAAACAAACGCTAGCTCGCCTTACAAGAAACACACTCTGATTTTGAGAAAAGAGCACTCTTCTACTCTACTGTGTTTCCTATACAGCCAGAAAAATAAGCTTGCTCAGAACAAAAGAATTGTGCTTCCTACACACACGGGGGATATCTAGATCAATTTGCATAGGAAACTGACAAGGACAGTAGATCCTCTTCAGTCCAATACACTGTACATGCTGGGAATAGATGCCAGTGCTATTTTACCTGTGTATGTCAAAGGGAGCACAATAGTGACTCTTCTTACCAGAAAACAACCCTTGCTCGTAGGACCAGAAACTGCATGTGATTCAACTCCATTTAGGACTGAATAACAAACGCTAGCTCGCCTTACAAGAAACATCCTCTGCTTTTGAGAAAAGGGCACTCTTCTACTCTACTGTGTTTCCTATAGGGCCAAAACAGTGAGCTTGCTCAGAACAAAAGAACTGTGCTTCCTACACACACGGCCATATCTAGTTCAATTCTGCTTAGGAAACTGACAAGAACAGTAGATCCTCTTCAGTCCAATACACTGTATATGCTGGGAATAGAAGCCAGTGCTATTTGCCCTGTGTATTACAATGGGAGCGCAATAGTGACTTTCCTTACCAGAAAACAACTCTTGCTCGTAGGGCCAGAAACTGCATGAGATTCAACTCCATTTAGAACTGGGAAACAAACGCTAGCTCGCCTTACAATAAACACACTCTGCTTTTGAGAAAAGACAACTCATCTACTCTACTGTGTTTCCTATGGGGTCCGAACAGTGAGCTTGCTCCGAACAAAAGAACCGTGCTTCCTACACACACGGGCCATATCTAGTTCAATTCTGCTTAGGAAACTGACAAGAACAGTTGCTCCTCTTCAGTCCAATACACTGTACTTGCTGGGAACAGACGCCAGTGCTATTAGTACTGTGTATGGCAATGGGAGCACAATAGTGACTCTTCTTTCCATAAAACAACTCTTGCTCATAGGACCAAAAATTGCATGTGATTCAACTCCATTTAGGACTGGGAAACAAATGCTAGCTCGCCTTACAAGAAACACACTCTGCTTTTGAGAAAAGGGCACTCTTCTACTCTACTGTGTTTCCTATAGGGCCAAAACAGTGAGCTTGCTCAGAACAAAAGAACTGTGCTTCCTACACACACGGCCTTATCTAGTTCAATCCTGCTTTGGAAACTGACAAGAACAGTAGATCCTCCTCAGTCCAATACACTGTACATGCAGGGAATAGACGCCAGTGCTATTTGCCCTGGTATGACAATGGGAGCGCAATAGTGACCTTCTCTCCAGAGAACACCTCTTGCTCGTAGGACCAGAAACTGCATGTGATTCAACTCCATTTAGGTCTGGGAAACAAACGCTAGCTTGCCTTACAAGAAACACACTTTGCTTTTGAGAAAAGAGCACTCTTCTACTCTAATGTGATTCCTATAGGGCCAGAAGAGTGAGCCTGCTCAGACCAAAAGAACTGTGCTTCCTACACACACCGACTATATTTAGATCAACTCTGCTTAGGAAACTGACAAGAATAGTAGATCCTCTTCAGTCCAATACACTGCACATGCTGGGAACAGACGCCAGTGCTATTTGCCCAGTGTATAGCAATGGGAGCGCAATAGTGACTCTTCTTTCCAGAAAACAACTCTTGCTCGTAGGACCAAAAACTGCATGGGAAACAGCTCCATTTAGGACTGGGAAACAAATGCTAGCTCGCCTTACAAGAAACACACTCTGCTTTTGAGAAAAGAGCACTCTTCTACTCTACTGTGTTTCCTATGGGATCCGAACAGTGAGCTTGCTCAGAACAGAAGAAGTGTGCTTCCTACACAAGGGACATATCCAGTTCAACTCTGCTTAGGAAACTGACAAGAACAGTAGATCCTCTTCAGTCCAATACACTGTACTTGCTGGGAACAGTGGCCAGTGCTATTTGCACTGTGTAGGGCAGTGGGAGCGCAATAGTGACTTTCCTTACCAGAAAACAACTCTTGCTCATAGTACCAGAAACTGCATGTGATTCAACTCCATTTAGGACTGCGAAACAAACGCTAGCTCCCTTACAAGAAACACACTCTGCTTTTGAGAAAAGAGCACTCTTCTATTCTACTGTGTTTCCTAAAGGGCCAAAACAGTGAGCTTGCTCAGAACAAAAGAACTGTGCTTCCTACACACACGGCCATATCTAGCTCAATTCTGCTTAGGAAACTGACAAGAATAGTAGATCCTCTTCAGTACAATACACTGTACTTCCTGGGAACAGACGCGAGTGCTATTTGCACTGTATATGGCAATGGGAGCTTAATAGTGACTCTTCTTACCAGAAAACATCTCTTGCTCGTGGGACCAGAAACTGCATGGGATTCAACTCCATTTCTGACTCGGAAACAAACACTAGCTCGCCTTACAAGAAACACATTCTGCTTTTGAGAAAAGAGCACTCTTCTACTCTACTGTGTTTCCTATGGGATCCGAACAGTGAGCTTGCTCAGAACAAAAGAACTGTGCTTCCTAGACACACGGCCATATCTGGTTCAATTCTGCTTAGGAAACTGACAAGAACAGTAGATCCTCTACAGTCTAATACACTGTACATGCTGAGAATAGACGCCAGTGCTATTTGCCTTGTGTATGACAATGGGAGCACAATATTGTCTCTTCTTACCAGAAAACAACTCTTGCTCACAGGACCAGAAACTGCATGTGATTCAACTCCATTTAGGACTGGGAAACAAACGCTAGCTCGCATTACAAGAAACACACTCTGCTTTTGAGAAAAGAGCACTCTTCTACTCTAATGTGTTTCTGATAGGGCCAGAACAGTGAGCTTGCTCAGAAAAAAGGAACTGTGCTTCCTACACACACGGGCCATATCTAGTTCAACTCTACTTAGGAAACTGAAAGAACAGTAGCTCCTCTTCAGTCCAATACACTGTACATAATGGGAACAGATGCGAGTGTTATTTGCACTGTGTATGGCAATGGGAGCACAATAGTGACTTTCCTTACCAGAAAACAACTCTTGCTCATAGGACCAAAAACTGCATGTGATTCAACTCCATTTAGGACTGGGAAACAAACACTATCTCGCCTTACAAGAAACACATTCTGCTTTTGAGTAAAGATCACTCTTCTACTCTACTGTGTTTCCTATAGGGCCAGAACAGTGAGCTTGCTCAGAACAAAAGAACTGTGCTTCCTACACACACGGCCATATCTAATTCAATTCTGCTTAGAAAACTGACAATAACAGTAGATCCTCCTCAGTCCAATACACTGTACATGCTGGGAACAGACGCCAGTGCTATTTGTAATTTGTATGACAATTGGAGCGCAATAGTGACTCTTCTTACCAGAAGACAACTCTTGCTTGTAGGACCAGAAACTGCATGGGATTCAACTCCATTTCTGACTGGGAAACAAACACTTGCTCGCCTTATAAGAAACACACTCTGCTTTTGAGAAAAGAACACTCTTCTACTCTTCTGTGTGTCCTTTGGGGTCCAAACAGTGTGCTTGCTCAGAACAAAAGAACTGTGCTTCCTACAAGCACGGGCCATATCTAGTTCAACTCTGCTTAGGAAACTGAGAAGAACATTAGCTCCTCTTCAGTCCAATACACTGTACTTGCTGGGAACAAACGCGAGAGCTATTTTCACTGTATATGGCAATGGGAGCGCAATAGTGACTCTTCTTACCAGAAAACAACTCTTGCTCATAGGACCAGAAACTGCATGGGATTCAACTCCATTTCAGAATGGGAAAAAACACTAGCTCGCCTTACAAGAAACACACTCTGCTTTTGAGAAAAGAGCACTCTTCTACTCTACTGTGTTTCCTATGGGGTCCGAACAGTGAGCTTGCTCAGAACAAAAGAACTGTGCTTCCTACACACAGGGGCCATATCTAGTTCAACTCTGCTTAGGAAACTGACAAGAATAGTAGCTCATCTTCAGAACAATACACTGTACTTGCTGCGAACAGACGCGAGTGCTATTTGCCCTGTGTATGACAATGGGAGCTCAATAGTGACTCTTC